>NC_048593.1:42852616-43112616 GCF_013265735.2 Oncorhynchus mykiss
AGGCTGTTGTTGTTATGATAGAGGGGTGAGGTGTTGTCAGGGTTATGGTGTAAAAGAGGTTTCCTGGTAGGAAGTGTTGCTAGGCACATTAGAGTGCTGTTGGTAAACAAACGTCAACAACTCTAGAAGACCCTGTTCGCCGTCTGACTCCGCCTTACACACGTGTTTCAGTCCCTGAAAAGCTACTTTTTAATGTCAACTTTAAATACATATTTAATTAAAAATAAATGTCAAACCAAAACAGCATATAACTATTTATTCATGATTCATTTAATTGATTTAATCTGTCGTTCTGCTCCTGAACAGGCAGTTAACCCACTGTTCCTAGGCCGTCATTGAAAATAAGAATTTGTTCTTAACTGACTTGCCTAGTTAAATAAAGGTAATATATAATATATATATATTAAATAAATAATAATACAAAAAAAACATGATTTAATGTTTTAATGTCAACTTTAAAAACAGAGAAAGAAATACTTAAAAAAAAAATATATATATAAAATAATATAATACATATCAATCAATTTGAACAATAAAAAACATTAAAACACAGACAGAAAATGCTTCAATGACCTTTGACTTTAGGGTCTGGTTTCCTGGACACAGATTGAGTCTAGTACTGGACTAAAAAAAAAAAAAAACGGACAATCTTCATTGACAAGGCTTTTTTGTTGTTGTTGTCCAACGCGGGGCTACAGTAAATCTGTGTCTGGGAAACTGCCCCCCCCCCCTGAAAATGTTGAACTTAATTCCAACATAAAAAAAACAGAAAGAATGGAACGATCTCTTAATATAGAAAACAGGAATGTGTATGTTACAAATCGGTTTGGTTTAGGCTCACACGAAACATCCACCTAGAACACAGAACAGTCTCACCACCACGCCACAGACGAGGAATTCTCTTCGTGTCATAAAAAAACACCAATAACCACAAATGAAAAGATAACAGTCTGGAGGCAACAGGGAACATGTGTCAAAGCCCTAAATGACAACCTAAGTAGTGCATTATGTTAGGGAATAGGGTGCCATAGGGCTCTGGTCTAAAGTAGTGCACTATATAGGGAATAGGGTGCCATAGGGCTCTGGTCTAAAGTAGTGCACTATATAGGGAATAGGGTGCCATAGGGGTCAGGTATAAAGTAGTGCACTATATAGGGAATAGGGTGCCATAGGGCTCTGGTATAAACTAGTGCACTATATATAGGGAGGTGGTATTTGGGACTTGTTTTGAAGTGGTGTTTAAACCTTGTGACTGTGGCTGTTTGGACCCCACGAGAACTAAAACAGTGGATGTTGGTGTGGTGTGGATGTTAGTGTGGTGTGGATGTTGGTGTGGATGTTAGTGTGGTGTGGATGTTGGTGTGGTGTGGATGTTGGTGTGGTGTGGATGTTGGTGTGGTGTGGATGTTGGTGTGGTGTGGATGTTAGTGTGGTGTGGATGTTAGTGTGGTGTGGATGTTGGTGTGCTGTGGATGTTTGTGTGGTGTGGATGTTAGTGTGGTGGAGATGTTGGTGTGGTGTGGATGTTAGTGTGGTGTGGATGTTAGTGTGGTGTGGATGTTAGTGTGGTTTGGATGTTGGTGTGGTGTGGTGTGGATGTTGGTGTGGATGTTAGTGTGGTGTGGATCTTAGTGTGGTGTGGATGTTGGTGTGGTGTGGATATTGGTGTGGTGTGGAGTGGATGTTGGTGTGGTGTGGATGTTAGTGTGGTCTGGATGTTGGTGTGGATCTTAGTGTGGTGTGGATGTTAGTGTGGTGTGGATCTTAGTGTGGTGTGGATCTTAGTGTGGTGTGGATGTTGGTGTGGTGTGGATATTGGTGTGGTGTGGAGTGGATGTTGGTGTGGTGTGGATGTTAGTGTGGTGTGGATGTTGGTGTGGTGTGGATGTTAGTGTGGTCTGGATGTTGGTGTGGTATGGATGATAGTGTGGTGTGGATTTTAGTATGGTGTGGATCTTAGTGTGGTGTGGATGTTGGTGTGGTGTGGTGTGGTGTGGATGTTGGTGTGGATGTTAGTGTGGTGTGGATGTTGGTGTGGATGTTGGTGTGGTGTGGATGTTGGTGTGGATGTTAGTGTGGTGTGGATGTTGGTGTGGTGTGGATGTTGGTTGTGGTGTGGATGTTGGTGTGGATGTTGGTATGGATGTTGGTGTGGTGTGGATTTTAGTGTGGTGTGGATGTTGGTGTGGTATGGATGTTAGTGTGGTGTGGATCTTAGTGTGGTGTGGATGTTAGTGTGGTGTGGATGTTAGTGTGGTGTGGATCTTATGGTGGTGTGGATCTTAGTGTGGTGTGGATGTTGGTGTGGTGTGGATGTTGGTGTGGATGTTGGTGTGGTGTGGATGTTGGTGTGGATGTTAGTGTGGTGTGGATGTTGGTGTGGTGTGGATGTTAGTGTGGATGTTAGTGTGGTGTGGATGTTGGTGTGGTGTGGATGTTGGTGTGGTGTGGATGTTGGTGTGGTGTGGATGTTGGTGTGGATGATGGTGTGGTGTGGATGTTGGTGTGGATGTTAGTGTGGTGTGGATGTTGGTGTGGTGTGAATGTTGTTGTGGTGTGGATGTTGGTGTGGTGTGGATGCTGTTGTGGATGTTAGTGTGGTGTGGATGTTAGTGTGGTGTGGATGTTGGTGTGGTGTGGTGTGGATGTTGGTGTGGATGTTAGTGTTGTGTGGTGTGTATGTTGGTGTGGATGATGGTGTGGTGTGGATGTTGGTGTGGATGTTAGTGTGGTGTGGATGTTGGTGTGGTGTGGATGTTGGTGTGTTTGTTGGTGTGGTGTGGATGTTGGTGTGGTGTGGATGTTAGTGTGGTCTGGATGTTGGTGTGGTGTGGATTTTAGTGTGGTGTGGTGTGGATGTTAGTGTGGTGTGGTGTGGATGTTAGTGTGGTGTGGATGTTGGTGTGGTGTGGATGTTGGTGTGGTGTGGATGTTGGTGTGGATGTTGGTGTGTTTGTTAGTGTGGTGTGGATGTTGGTGTGGTGTGGATGTTAGTGTGGTCTGGATGTTGGTGTGGATGTTAGTGTGCATGTTGGTATGGTGTGGTGTGGTGTGGAAGTTGGTGTGGTGTGGATGTTAGTGTGGTGTGGATGTTGGTGTGGTCTGGATGTTGGTGTGGATGTTAGTGTGGATGTTAGTGTGGTGTGGTGTGGATGTTAGTGTGGAGTGGATGTTGGTGTGGATGTTAGTGTGGTGTGGATGTTGGTGTGGTGTGGATGTTAGTGTGGTGTGGATAGGGTGTGATGTGGATGTTAGTGTGGATGTTGGTGTGGATGTTAGTGTGGTGTGGATGTTGGTGTGGATGTTAGTGTGGATGTTAGTGTGGTGTGGTGTGGATGTTGTTGTGGATGTTAGTGTGGATGTTGGTGTGGTGTGGATGTTAGTGTGGTGTGGATGTTAGTGAGGATGTTGGTGTGGTGTGGATGTTAGTGTGGTCTGGATGTTGGTGTGGATGTTAGTGTGGATGTTAGTGTGGTGTGGATGTTAGTGTGGTGTGGATGTTAGTGTGGATGTTGGTGTGGTGTGGATGTTGGTGTGGATGTTAGTGTGGTGTGGATGTTGGTGTGGTGTGGATGTTGGTTGTGGTGTGGATGTTGGTGTGGATGTTGGTATGGATGTTGGTGTGGTGTGGATTTTAGTGTGGTGTGGATGTTGGTGTGGTATGGATGTTAGTGTGGTGTGGATCTTAGTGTGGTGTGGATGTTAGTGTGGTGTGGATGTTAGTGTGGTGTGGATCTTAGTGTGGTGTGGATCTTAGTGTGGTGTGGATGTTGGTGTGGTGTGGATGTTGGTGTGGATGTTGGTGTGGTGTGGATGTTGGTGTGGATGTTAGTGTGGTGTGGATGTTGGTGTGGTGTGGATGTTAGTGTGGATGTTAGTGTGGTGTGGATGTTGGTGTGGTGTGGATGTTGGTGTGGTGTGGATGTTGGTGTGGTGTGGATGTTGGTGTGGATGATGGTGTGGTGTGGATGTTGGTGTGGATGTTAGTGTGGTGTGGATGTTGGTGTGGTGTGAATGTTGTTGTGGTGTGGATGTTGGTGTGGTGTGGATGCTGTTGTGGATGTTAGTGTGGTGTGGATGTTGGTGTGGTGTGGTGTGGATGTTGGTGTGGATGTTAGTGTTGTGTGGTGTGTATGTTGGTGTGGATGATGGTGTGGTGTGGATGTTGGTGTGGATGTTAGTGTGGTGTGGATGTTGGTGTGGTGTGGATGTTGGTGTGTTTGTTGGTGTGGTGTGGATGTTGGTGTGGTGTGGATGTTAGTGTGGTCTGGATGTTGGTGTGGTGTGGATTTTAGTGTGGTGTGGTGTGGATGTTAGTGTGGTGTGGTGTGGATGTTAGTGTGGTGTGGATGTTGGTGTGGTGTGGATGTTGGTGTGGTGTGGATGTTGGTGTGGATGTTGGTGTGTTTGTTAGTGTGGTGTGGATGTTGGTGTGGTGTGGATGTTAGTGTGGTCTGGATGTTGGTGTGGATGTTAGTGTGCATGTTGGTATGGTGTGGTGTGGAAGTTGGTGTGGTGTGGATGTTAGTGTGGTGTGGATGTTGGTGTGGTCTGGATGTTGGTGTGGATGTTAGTGTGGATGTTAGTGTGGTGTGGTGTGGATGTTAGTGTGGAGCGGATGTTGGTGTGGATGTTAGTGTGGTGTGGATGTTGGTGTGGTGTGGATGTTAGTGTGGTGTGGATAGGGTGTGATGTGGATGTTAGTGTGGATGTTGGTGTGGATGTTAGTGTGGTGTGGATGTTGGTGTGGATGTTAGTGTGGATGTTAGTGTGGTGTGGTGTGGATGTTGTTGTGGATGTTAGTGTGGATGTTGGTGTGGTGTGGATGTTAGTGTGGTGTGGATGTTAGTGAGGATGTTGGTGTGGTGTGGATGTTAGTGTGGTCTGGATGTTGGTGTGGATGTTAGTGTGGATGTTAGTGTGGTGTGGATGTTAGTGTGGTGTGGATGTTAGTGTGGTGTTGGTGTGGTGTGGATGTTAGTGTGGTGTGGATGTTAGTGTGGATGTTGGTGTGGTGTGGATGTTAGTGTGGTCTGGATGTTGGTGTGGTGTGGATGTTAGTGTGGTGTGGATGTTAGTGTGGTGTGGATGTTGGTGTGGTGTGGATGTTAGTATGGTGTGGATGTTGGTGTGGATGTTAGTGTGGTGTGGATGTTAGTGTGGTGTGGATGTTGGTGTGGTGTGGATGTTAGTATGATGTGGATGTTGGTGTGAATGTTAGTGTGGTGTGGATGTTAGTGCGGTGTGGATGTTAGTGTGGTGTGGATGTTGGTGTGGTGTGGATGTTAGTATGGTGTGGATGTTGGTGTGAATGTTAGTGTGGTGTGGATGTTAGTGCGGTGTGGATGTTAGTGTGGATGTTGGTGTGGTGTGGATGTTAGTGTGGTGTGGTGTGGATGTTAGTGTGGATGTTGGTGTGGTGTGGATGTTAGTGTGGTGTGGTGTGGATGTATTGTGGTGTGGATGTTAGTGTGGTGTGGTGTGGATGTTAGTGTGTTGTGGATGTTAGTGTGGTGTGGATGTTGGTGTGGTGTGGATGTTAGTGTGGTGTGGTGTGTGTGTGAGAGAGACCCCACTGCCCCCCCCCCCCCCCCGTTGCGTCGTGGCAACGCTCATCATCACATCCAACTTTTAATCTGCAGCCCAGTCACCTCCAGTCCCAACCACAAACTCTGTCCCAAAGACCATTACCTCTAGCCCCAACACCATCTGTCCTAGAGACAGCCACCTCCAGCCCCAACAACATATGTCCCAGAGACAGTCACCTCCAGCCCCAACAACATCTGTCCCAGAGAGACCTTCAGCCCCAACAACATCTGTCCCAGAGACCGTTCCCTCCAGCCCCAACAACCTCTGTCCCAGAGACCGTTACCTCCAGCCCCAACAACGTCTGTCCCAGAGACCGTTACCTCCAGCCCCAACAACCTCTGTCCCAGAGACCGTTACCTCCAGCCCCAACAACGTCTGTCCCAGAGACCGTTACCTCCAGCCCCAGCAACGTCTGTCCCAGAGACCGTTACCTCCAGCCCCAACAACCTCTGTCCCAGAGACTGTTCCCTCCAGCCCCAACAACCTCTGTCCCAGAGACCGTTACCTCCAGCCCCAACAACCTCTGTCCCAGAGACCGTCACCTCCAGCCCCAACAACATCTGTCCCAGAGACCGTTCCCTCCAGCCCCAACAACCTCTGTCCCAGAGACCGTTACCTCCAGCCCCAACAACGTCTGTCCCAGAGACCGTTACCTCCAGCCCCAACAACCTCTGTCCCAGAGACCGTTACCTCCAGCCCCAACAACGTCTGTCCCAGAGACCGTTACCTCCAGCCCCAGCAACGTCTGTCCCAGAGACCGTTACCTCCAGCCGCAACAACCTCTGTCCCAGAGACTGTTCCCTCCAGCCCCAACAACCTCTGTCCCAGAGACCGTTACCTCCAGCCCCAACAACCTCTGTCCCAGAGACCGTTACCTCCAGCCCCAACAACCTCTGTCCCAGAGACCGTTACCTCCAGCCCCAACAACGTCTGTCCCAGAGACCGTTACCTCCAGCCCCAACAACATCTGTCCCATTGAGTCACCTCCAGCCCCAACAACCTCTGTCCCAGAGACCGTTACCTCCAGCCCCAACAACATCTGTCCCAGAGACTGTTACCTCCAGCCCCAACAACATCTGTCCCATTGAGTCACCTCCAGCCCCAACAACCTCTGTCCCAGAGACTGTTACCTCCAGCCCCAACAACCTCTGTCCCATTGAGTCACCTCCAGCCCCAACAACATCTGTCCCAGAGACTGTTACCTCCAGCCCCAACAACATCTGTCCCATTGAGTCACTTCCAGCCCCAACAACCTCTGTCCCAGAGACCCTTACCTCCAGCCCCAACAACATCTGTCCCAGAGACTGTTCCCTCCAGCCCCAACAACCTCTGTCCCAGAGACTGTTCCCTCCAGCCCCAACAACCTCTGTCCCAGAGACCGTTACCTCCAGCCCCAACAACGTCTGTCCCAGAGACCGTTACCTCCAGCCCCAACAACGTCTGTCCCAGAGACCGTTACCTCCAGCCCCAACAACCTCTGTCCCAGAGACCGTCACCTCCAGCCCCAACAACATCTGTCCCAGAGACTGTTCCCTCCAGCCCCAACAACCTCTGTCCCAGAGACTGTTCCCTCCAGCCCCAACAACCTCTGTCCCAGAGACTGTTCCCTCCAGCCCCAACAACCTCTGTCCCAGAGACTGTTCCCTCCAGCCCCAACAACCTCTGTCCCAGAGACCGTTACCTCCAGCCCCAACAACATCTGTCCCAGAGACTGTTCCCTCCAGCCCCAACAACCTCTGTCCCAGAGACAGTCACCTCCAACCCCAACAACCTCTGTCCCAGAGACCGTTACCTCCAGCCCCAACAACCATCTCCATCCTAGAGACAATCACCTCGAGCCCCAACAACCTCTGTCCCAGAGACAGTCACCTCCAGCCCCAACAACCTCTGTCCCATTGAGTCATCTCCAGCCCCAACAACCTCTGTCCCAAAGGCAGTCATCCCTTGATCTAGAGAGGGAGGGAGGGAGGGAGGGAGGGAGGGAGGGAGGGAGGGAGGGATGAGAAGAGGGAGAGGTCATTAATTTTACAAGACCCAAAACCCAAACAAGTGTCTCTCTCTACCTCTCAGACAGAATACATTAAGAAACAAGTGTCTGAGACAGTTGAACCAACATACACGCACACACACATAATACATTCAAGAGCAACCGAATCAAAAAAGCAATTTCTCCTTTTGAAAACAGTTCATGTGGCATCGATGAGTCAGAAATGTTGTGTTTTTTTGTTTCAAAATTGACTACAAAATGTAAATAGGATAATTTTGGTCATGAAGTCAGTATCACCCAAAACGGAGATTTGCAAGATTCAGGGATGTAGAGTAAGTCAGAGCTTTTCTTGGTTTGACATCATCAACCCTGCCCAGAGCTGGCAAGATATCATCAACCCTGCCCACAGCTGGCAAGATATCATCAACCCTGCCCACAGCTGGCAAGATATCATCAACCCTGCCCAGAGCTGGCAAGATATCATCAACCCTGCCCAGAGTTGGCAAGATATCATCAACCCTGCCCAGAGCTGGCAAGATATCATCAACCCTGCCCACAGCTGGCAAGATATCATCAACCCTGCCCACAGCTGGTAAGATATCATCAACCCTGCCCAGAGCTGGCAAGATATCATCAACCCTGCCCACAGCTGGCGCAAGATATCATCAACCCTGCCCAGAGCTGGCAAGATATCATCAACCCTGCCCAGAGCTGGCAAGATATCATCAACCCTGCCCAGAGCTGGCATCACCCAAGAAATTACACATTTAGAGCGCAGCTGCACATGGCCCTGATTGTAATGCCCACTAGCACGTGGATACACGTGGATTGGTTTAATTAAATTGATAATTAGAAGATTGTGGAAGCTGTACTGTTAGATTTCAGTGCAGCCGTTGATATTATTGACCATAACCTGTTGTTGAAAAAAACATGTTTTATGGCTTTTCAACCTCTGCCATTTCGTGGATTCAGAGCTACAGTATCTATCTAATAGAACTCAGAGGGTTTTCTTTGATGGAAGCTTCTCTGTTAAACATGTAAAGTGTGGTGTACCACAGGGCAGCTCTCTAGGCCCTGTACTCTTTTCCATTTTTACCAATGACTTGCCACTGGCATTAAACAAAGCATGTGTGTGTCCATGTACGCTGATGGATGATTCAACCATATACCAATCAGCAACCACAGCTAATGAAGTCACTGAAACCCTTAACAAAGAGTTTGAGTCTGTTTTGGAATGGGTGGCCAGTAATAAACTGGCCCTGAACATCTCTAAAACTAAGAGCGTTTTATTTGGTACAAATCATTTCCTAAGTTCTAGACCTCAGCTGAATCTGGGAATTAACTGTTTGGCTGTTGAACAGGTTGGGGAGACTAAATTACTTAGTGTTACCTTAGATTGCAAACTGTCATCAAAACATATACACTCAATGACTGTAAAGATGGGGAGATGTTTATCTGTAATAAAGAGATGCTCTGCTTTTTTTGACACCACACTCCACAAAGCAAGTCCTGCAGGCTCTAGTTTAGTCTTATCTTGATTACTGTCCAGTCATGTGGTCGAGTGCTGCAAAGAAAGACCGAGTTAAGCTGCAGCTGGCCCAGAACAGAGTGTGGCATGTCTTGCTCTTCATTGTAATCAGAGAGCTGATATACAGTTGAAGTCAGAAGTTTACATGCGCCTTAGTCAAATACACTTAAACTCAGTTTTTCACAATTCCTGACGTTCAATCCTAGTAAAAAGTCCCTGTCTTAGGTCAGTTAGGATCACCACTTTATTTTAAGAATGTGAAATGTCAGAATAATAGTAGAGAGAATTATTTACTTCAGTTAGTTTTTCTTTCATCACATTCCCAGTGGGTCAGAAGTTTACATACACTCAACTAGTATTTGGTAGCATTGCCTTTAAATTGTTTAACTTGTGTTAAATGTTTTGGGTGGCCTTCCGATGGCGATGGGTAACGATGCTTCGAGGGTGACTGTTGTTAATGTGTGCAGAGGGTCCCTGGTTCGCGCCCGGGTATGGGCGAGGGGACGGTCTAAAGTTATATTAAAATATTCTCTAATAACAAATCACTTATTTTATTTTGGACATTCAACATCTATTTAGACATCCATCTCTCTGTATCTCTCTTTATCCATCTCTTTATCTCTCTGTATCTATCTCTTTATCTCTCTGTATCTATCTCTTTATCTCTCTGTATCTCTCTTTATCTCTCTGTATCTATCTCTTTATCTCTCTGTATCTATCTCTTTATCTCTCTGTATCTCTCTTTATCCATCTCTTTATCTCTCTGTATCTATCTCTTTATCTCTCTGTATCTATCTCTTTATCTCTCTTTATCTCTCTGTATCCATCTCTTTATCTCTCTGTATCTATCTCTTTATCTCTCTGTATCTCTCTCTATCCATCTATTTATCTCTCTCTATCCATGTCTTTATCTCTCTCTATCCATCTCTTTATCTCTCTCTATCCATCTATTTATCTCTCTCTATCCATATCTTTATATATCTCTATCCATCTCTTTATCTCTCTCTATCCATCTATTTATCTCTCTCTATCCATATCTTTATATATCTCTATCCATCTCTTTATCTCTCTCTATCCATCTATTTATCTCTCTCTATCCATATCTTTATATATCTCTATCCATCTCTTTATCTCTCTCTATCCATCTATTTATCTCTCTCTATCCATATCTTTATATATCTCTATCCATATCTTTATATATCTCTATCCATCTCTTTATCTCTCTCTATCCATCTATTTATCTCTCTCTATCCATATCTTTATATATCTCTATCCATCTCTTTATCTCTCTCTATCCATCTATTTATCTCTCTCTATCCATGTCTTTATCTCTCTCTATCCATCTCTTTATCTCTCTCTATCCATCTATTTATCTCTCTCTATCCATCTATTTATCTCTCTCTATCCATCTCTTTATCTCTCTCTATCCATCTATTTATCTCTCTCTATCCATCTATTTATCTCTCTCTATCCATCTATTTATCTCTCTCTATCCATATCTTTATATATCTCTATCCATCTCTTTATCTCTCTCTATCCATCTATTTATCTCTCTCTATCCATATCTTTATATATCTTTAGCCATCTCTTTTACTTTATCCATCTCTTTCTCTCTCTATATCAATCTTTATCCATCCATCCATCCATCCCAAAGACAAAGTGTTTAACTTAGTAGACCAAACAAACATGCATGGTGTTAAATCTACTCCATATTGGTCATAATCCTAGACACCATATGAGCAAAATATGTTTTTCCTCCTCTATAGCTTCTATTGTTCCTGCTGGTACAGTACAGTACAAAGGGCTGTCTGGCTGGAATTACTGGTCATCATCGCCACCTAGAGTTCATCTCTGGATATACTGTTCTTTTTTTTTAAACTTGGAAAATACCCCTATTAAGGAGACAAAGAACGAGTCTGAGTGCCAGTGTTTGAGCGATCATCAAAGATGGTGGATAAATGAAGATGTCCCACTCATCACTCAATTGTGATCTCCATTTTTGGGGTGCTCTCCCATAGGCACCAATACATTAGCAGCTGGGTCTGGTCTGCTTAGTTCATCGACTGTAGGCTATATGAACCAGAAAAAAAAGAGTGAGTGGGATGTCTCGCCCTCCTCTTCCATCTATCATGCCTTGGGTCCTGTGTTTTGATTAATTATGTCACATGACCTGAATTTAACCTTTCGTTTCAGCCTTTTCCAGAAATTAAAATTTGACAAAAAATAAAAGCAATTGTCTGAGGATGGTGCCGGAGGATGGTGATGGAGGGATGGTGCTGGAGGGATGGTGCCGGAGGATGGTGATGGAAAGATGGTGCCGGAGGATGGTGATGGAAGATGGTGCTGGAGGGATGGTGCTGGAGGGATGGTGCTGGAGGGATGGTGCCGGAGGATGGTGATGGAAAGATGGTGCCGGAGGATGGTGATGGAAGATGGTGCTGGAGGGATGGTGCCGGAGGATGGTGATGGCAGATGGTGCTGGAAGGATGGTGCCGGAGAATGGTGCTGGACACCAGGCTCTTTCTCAAATGCTTAAGAAGGACTGTACTGTACTGGCTGATTTCGTCTTGGTTTTCCTCCTCCTTTTGGGGAAACAAATGATACTGAAAACAAGATGTGTGTCTTGGAGGCATGGTTTGATGTGAGTGTGTCTTGAGTGTGTCCTCACTACCCAAGGTAGTGTGTTTGTAAAGTCACTCTGTCAATCCACTCCGATATGAGACCATTGCAAGTAAAACATTTGTGATAGAGCCTTTTTGGGACCTGATCAAAATTAGTGCACTCAACAGGGTTCCATTTAGGCCTCAAGCCACTGTTAATAGTGTGTTGGGGTTCAACCTGTTTTTTTTCTCGACAGCGTATCTGTACTCCGGTGTGGCTGGCTGCTGCTTGGGGCTCACTGCTGCCACCTGCTGACTGGAAGAACCCCAGGACAGTAGCTGTATGGACCACAGAATAAGATTAGATCAATCCAATCAAATGTTATTTGTCACAGCTGTAGGACTAACAGTGAAATGCTTACGGGTCCTTTCCCAACAACGCAAAGAGAAAGAAAATATAGAAATAATAGAAAAGTAAAACACGCAATAATAAATACACAACGATAACTTATAATATATATATATATACACAGAAGGGGTACTTTCCAATGTAACAGTATAACTTTAGACCGTCCCCTCGCCAAGACCCGGGCGCGAACCAGGGACCCTCTGCACACATCAACAACAGTCACCCACGAAGCATCGTTACCCATCGCTCCACAAAAGCTTTGATGTTGGAGGGGTACGAGGTAATCGAGGTAGATAGATAATAGCAACAGCGTGTGATATTATTTTAATTAACTTTCATCTTTATTTAACTCGGCAAGTCAGTTAAGAACAAATTCTTATTTACAATGACGGTCCACAGTCGTGTTGACGGCAAACTTAATGATGGTGTTGGAGTTTTGAGCAGCCATGCAGTCATGGGTGAACAAGGAGTACAGGCTGGAACTAAG
The DNA here is from genome assembly GCF_013265735.2 of Oncorhynchus mykiss. Taxonomy (NCBI): domain Eukaryota; kingdom Metazoa; phylum Chordata; class Actinopteri; order Salmoniformes; family Salmonidae; genus Oncorhynchus; species Oncorhynchus mykiss. The sequence continues at coordinate 42,865,217 of NC_048593.1, forward strand.
CACGCAACCCTGAGGGGCCCCGGTGTTGAGGCTCAGCGTGGCTGATTTTGTGTTGCCTAACCTTACCACCTGGTGGCGTCCCGTCAGGACGTCCTGGATCCAGTTGCAGAGGGAGGTGTTTCGTCCCAGTCCCAGGGTCCTTAGCTTAGTGAAGAGCTTGGAGGGCACTATGGTGTTGAACGCTGAGCTGTAGTCAAGGAACAGCACTCACAAAAGGTGTTGCTCTTGTCCAAGTGGGAGAGGGCAGTGTGGAGTGTAATAGAGATTGTGTCATCTGTGGATCTGTTGGGGTGGTATGTGAATTGGAGTGGGTCCAGGGTGTCTTGGATAATGGTGTTGATGTGAGCCATGACCAGTCTTTCGAAGCACTTTATGGCTACAGGTAATCATTTAGACAGGTTACCTTGACGTTCTTGGGCACAGGGGCTATGGTGGTCTGCTTGAAACATGTAGGTATGCCAGACTGGCTCAGGGAGAGGTTGAAAATGTCAGTGAAGACACTTGTCAGCTGGTCAGCGCATCCTCCGAGTTTGCGTCCTGGTAATCTGTCTGTGAATGTTAACCTGTTTAAAGGCCTTACGTACATCGGCTACGGGGAGCGTGGTCACACAGTTGTCCAGTCTTAGACCTATATTGACACGTTGCCCGTTTGATGGGACATCAGAGGTCATAGCGGGATTTCCTATAAGCATCTGGGTTATTGTCCCACTCTTTGAAAGCGGCAGCTCTAGCCTTTAGCTCATTGTGGATGTTGCCTGTAATCCATGGCTTCTGGTTGGGATATGTACGTACGGTCACTGTGGGGATGACGTCATCGATGCACTTATTAATGAGGCTGATGACTGAGGTGGTTTACTCCTCAATGCCGTTGGATGAATCCCGGAACATATTCCAGTCTGTGCAAGCTTAGCAACCGCATCATCGGACCACTTCGGCATTGACTGGTACTTCCTGTTTGAGTTTTTGCTTGTAAGCGGGAATCAGGAGGATAGAGGTTTTACAAATGGAGGGCGAAGGAGAGCTTTGTATGCATTTCTGTGTGTGTAGTTAAAGATGATCTATAGTTGCACAGGTGACATGCTGGTAGAAATGAGATAAGACGGATTTCGGTTTTCCTGAATTAAAATCACTGGCCTCCGGATGAGCATTTTCTTGTTTGCTTATTGCTTTATATAGCTCGTTGAGTGTGGGTCTTATTGCCAGCATCAGTTTGTGGTGTTAAATATACAGCTACGAAAAATACAGATGATAAACACACTTGGTAAATAGTGTGGTCTACAGCTTATCATGAGGTGTTCTGACTCACGGGAGCAGAACCTTGAGAATGACTTAATAGGAGAGATCTCACACCAGCTGCTGTTAAAGGACAACTTGTCACCCAACCGGATACCTAGTTATTTGTAGGATGACACTTTTTCAATGGATAAGCCACCAGATGTGACAATGTTAACGTTCTCTGAGTTCAGGCTCTGGTAAAAGGTCATGAATGTAGTTTTTTTTTTGTACATTCAAGACCAGTTTGAGACCATAAAGGGAGGTGTCTGTTTCCAGTGATCCAGAGTCCACTGGCGACGAGCTTTCTACCACTCCAGCCGACACTTGGCATTGCACATGGTGATTTTATGCACATGGTGATCTTATGCACATGGTGATTTTATGCTTGTGTGCGGCTGCTCAGGCCTTGTTACCCCATTTCATGAAGACTCCCCCCGACGACCAGTTCTTGTGCTGACGTTGCTTCCAGATCTAGTTTGGAACTCGGTAGTGAGTGTTGCAACCGAGGACAGATGTTTTTTTACGTGTTACACCCCCGTTGTTGCTCGTAGACGTTTCCACTTCACAATAACAGCACTTACAGTTGACCGGGGCAGCTCTAGCGGGGCAGACATTTGATGAACTGGAAAGGTGGCATCCTATGACGGTGCCACATTGAAAGTCACTGAGGTCTTCAGTAAGGCAATTCTACTGCCAATGTTTTCCTATGGAGATTGCATGGCTGTGTGCTCGATTTATACACCTGTCAGCAACGGGTGTGACTGAAACAGCCAAATCCACTAATTTGAAGGGGTGTCCACATACTTTTGTTTATATAGTGTAGTGTATATCTCTTCTGCTTTATAAATTCTGTCTTTATGAATACCTGATTGATCTAGTCTCAGTCTGTGGTCCATGCAGCCGTGTCCTGGGATCTTCAATTAAATTGATTGATTGAAATTTAGAGAATGGCGATAGATGTTTATTGAAAGAATGTGGAATTTTGTCAGTAGAATGTTTAGCGGCCATTTTTATAGCCTCCTGACTAGTTCTGCTATTTAATTGGGGGGGGGGGGTTGCACTGATCGTAACTTCTTCGTTGTTGTTGTTGTACATAATGTTTCCCCCATTGTTTCCTGTGATGAGAAGAGCTTCTGGACATCAGAACAGAGATCACTAACCTGGATTTGGATAAAGATTGCTACTTCAACGTTTCGGCAGTGTAGCACATACTGCTCACCCCGGGAAAAAGGCCCCGATCCCCGACACTCAGTAGAGACGGCGATACAGAGGTCGACGTGCGGCCGTCCTGATGAAACTGCGGAGGAATAAACTGGATAAACCGCCTCTACCCTCTGTTCTGTTGGTACTACTGGAGAATAAACTGGATAAACCGCCTCTACCCTCTGTTCTGTTGGTAGTACTGGAGAATAAACTGGATGAACCGCCTCTACCCTCTGTTCTGTTGGTACCACTGGAGAATAAACTGGATAAACCGCCTCTACCCTCTGTTCTATTGGTACCACTGGAGAATTAACTGGATAAACCGCCTCTACCCTCTGTTATGTTGGTACCACTGGAGAATAAACTGGATAAACCACCTCTACCCTCTGTTCTGTTGGTACCAATGGAGAATAAACTGGATAAACTCCCTCTTTACCTCTGTAGTCTGGTCTCCTTCACCCCCAGCAGGTAAACTCCCTCTGTAGTCTGGTCTCCTTCACCACAAGCAGGTAAACTCCCTCTGTAGTCTGGTCTCCTTCACCACCAGCAGGTAAACTCCCTCTTTACCTCTGTAGTCTGGTCTCCTTCTCCACCAGCAGGTAAACTCCCTCTTTACTTCTGTAGTCTGGTCTCCTTCACCCCCAGCAGGTAAACTCCCTCTTTACCTCTGTAGTCTGGTCTCCTTCAACACCAGCATGTAAACTCCCTCGTTACCTCTGTAGTCTGGTCTCCTTCACCACCAGCAGGTAAACTCCCTCTTTACCTCTGTAGTCTGGACTCCTTCACCACCAGCAGGTAAACTCCCTCTTTACCTCTGTAGTCTGGTCTCCTTAACCACCAGCAGGTAAACTCCCTCTTTACCTCTGTAGTCTGGTCTCCTTAACCACCAGCAGGTAAACTCCCTCTTTACCTCTGTAGTCTGGTCTCCTTCACCACCAGCAGGTAAACTCCCTCTGTAGTCTGGTCTCCTTCACCACCAGCAGGTAAACTCCCTCTTTACCTCTGTAGTCTGGTCTCCTTCCCCACCAGCAGGTAAACTCCCTCTGTAGTCTGGTCTCCTACCCCAACCAGCAGGTAAACTCCCTCAGTAGTCTGGTCTCCTTCCCCACCAGCAGGTAAACTCCCTCTTTACCTCTGTAGTCTGGTCTCCTTCACCACCAGCAGGTAAACTCCCTCTTTACCTCTGTACTCTGGTCTCCTTCACCACCAGCAGGTAAACTCCCTCTTTACCTCTGTAGTCTGGCCTCCTTCACCACCAGCAGGTAAACTACCTCTTTACCTCTGTAGTCTGGTCTCCTTCACCACCAGCAGGTAAACTCCCTCTGTAGTCTGGTCTCCTGCACCACCAGCAGGCAAACTCCCTCTTTACCTCTGTAGTCTGGTCTCCTTCACCACCAGCAGGTAAACTCCCTCTTTACCTCTGTAGTCTGTTCTCCTTCACCACCAGCAGGTAAACTCCCTCTTTACCTCTGTAGTCCGGTCTCCTTCACCACCAGCAGGTAAACTCCCTCTTTACCTCTGTAGTCTGGTCTCCTTCACCACCAGCAGGTAAACTCCCTCTTTACCTCTGTAGTCTGATCTCCTTCACCACCAGCAGGTAAACTCCCTCTGTAGTCTGGTCTCCTTCACCACCAGCAGGTAAACTCCCTCTTTACCTCTGTAGTCTGGTCTCCATCCCCACCAGCAGGTAAACTCCCTCTGTAGTCTGGTCTCCTACCCCAACCAGCAGGTAAACTCCCTCAGTAGTCTGGTCTCCTTCCCCACCAGCAGGTAAACTCCCTCTTTACCTCTGTAGTCTGGTCTCCTTCACCACCAGCAGGTAAACTCCCTCTTTACCTCTGTACTCTGGTCTCCTTCACCACCAGCAGGTAAACTCCCTCTTTACCTCTGTAGTCTGGCCTCCTTCACCACCAGCAGGTAAACTACCTCTTTACCTCTGTAGTCTGGTCTCCTTCACCACCAGCAGGTAAACTCCCTCTGTAGTCTGGTCTCCTGCACCACCAGCAGGTAAACTCCCTCTTTACCTCTGTAGTCTGGTCTCCTTCACCACCAGCAGGTAAACTCCCTCTGTAGTCTGGTCTCCTACCCCAACCAGCAGGTAAACTCCCTCAGTAGTCTGGTCTCCTTCCCCACCAGCAGGTAAACTCCCTCTTTACCTCTGTAGTCTGGTCTCCTTCACCACCAGCAGGTAAACTCCCTCTTTACCTCTGTACTCTGGTCTCCTTCACCACCAGCAGGTAAACTCCCTCTTTACCTCTGTAGTCTGGCCTCCTTCACCACCAGCAGGTAAACTCCCTCTGTAGTCTGGTCTCCTGCACCACCAGCAGGTAAACTCCCTCTTTACCTCTGTAGTCTGGTCTCCATCACCACCAGCAGGTAAACTCCCTCTTTACCTCTGTAGTCTGTTCTCCTTCACCACCAGCAGGTAAACTCCCTCTTTACCTCTGTAGTCCGGTCTCCTTTACCACCAGCAGGTAAACTCCCTCTTTACCTCTGTAGTCTGGCCTCCTTCACCACCAGCAGGTAAACTCCCTCTGTAGTCTGGTCTCCTTCCCCACCAGCAGGTAAACTCCCTCTGTAGTCTGGTCTCCTTCACCACCAGCAGGTAAACTCCCTCTTTACCTCTGTAGTCTGGTCTCCTTCACCACCAGCAGGTAAACTCCCTCTGTAGTCTGGTCTCCTTCCCCACCAGCAGGTAAACTCCCTCTTTACCTCTGTAGTCTGGTCTCCTTCACCACCAGCAGGTAAACTCCCTCTGTACTCTGGTCTCCTTCTCCACCAGCAGGTAAACTCCCTCTTTACCTCTGTAGTCTAGTCTCCTTCACCACCAGCAGGTAAACTCCCTCTTTACCTCTGTAGTCTGGTCTCCTTCATCACCAGCAGGTAAACTCCCTATTTACCTCTGTAGTCTGGCCTCCTTCACCACCAGCAGGTAAACTCCCTCTATAGTCTGGTCTCCTTCACCACCAGCAGGTAAACTCCCTCTTTACCTCTGTAGTCTGGTCTCCTTCACCACCAGCAGGTAAACTCCCTCTTTACCTCTGTAGTCTGGTCTCCTTCACCACCAGCAGGTAAAATCCCTCTTTACCTCTGTAGTCTGGTCTCCTTCAACACCAGCAGGTAAACTCCCTCTTTACCTCTGTAGTCTGGTCTCCTTCACCACCAGCAGCTAAACTCCCTCTTTACCTCTGTAGTCTGGTCTCCTTCACCACCAGCAGGTAAACTCCCTCTTTACCTCTGTAGTCTGGTATCCTTTACCACCAGCAGGTAAACTCCCTCTGTAGTCTGGTCTCCTTCACCACCAGCAGGCAAACTCCCTCTTTACCTCTGTAGTCTGGTCTCCTTCACCACCAGAAGGTTAACTCCCTCTTTACCTCTGTAGTCTGGTCTCCTTCACCACCAGCAGGTAAACTCCCTCTTTACCTCTGTAGTCTGGTCTCCTTCACCACCAGAAGGTTAACTCCCTCTTTACCTCTGTAGTCTGGTCTCCTTCACCACCAGCAGGTAAACTCCCTCTTTACCTCTGTAGTCTGGTCTCCTTCATCACCAGCAGGTAAACTCCCTCTGTAGTCTGGTCTCCTTCACCACCAGCAGGCAAACTCCCTCTTTACCTCTGTAGTCTGGTCTCCTTCCCCACCAGCAGGTAAACTCCCTCTGTAGTCTGGTCTCCTACCCCAACCAGCATGTAAACTCCCTCAGTAGTCTGGTCTCCTTCCCCACCAGCAGGTAAACTCCCTCTTTACCTCTGTACTCTGGTATCCTTCACCACCAGCAGGTAAACTCCCTCTGTAGTCTGGTCTCCTTCACCACCAGCAGGTAAACTCCCTCTTTACCTCTGTAGTCTGGTCTCCTTCCCCACCAGCAGGTAAACTCCCTCTGTAGTCTGGTCTCCTACCCCAACCAGCAGGTAAACTCCCTCAGTAGTCTGGTCTCCTTCCCCACCAGCAGGTAAACTCCCTCTTTACCTCTGTAGTCTGGTCTCCTTCACCACCAGCAGGTAAACTCCCTCTTTACCTCTGTACTCTGGTCTCCTTCACCACCAGCAGGTAAACTCCCTCTTTACCTCTGTAGTCTGGCCTCCTTCAAAACCAGCAGGTAAACTACCTCTTTACCTCTGTAGTCTGGTCTCCTTCACCACCAGCAGGTAAACTCCCTCTGTAGTCTGGTCTCCTGCACCACCAGCAGGTAAACTCCCTCTTTACCTCTGTAGTCTGGTCTCCTTCACCACCAGCAGGTAAACTCCCTATTTACCTCTGTAGTCTGTTCTCCTTCACCACCAGCAGGTAAACTCCCTCTTTACCTCTGTAGTCCGGTCTCCTTAACCACCAGCAGGTAAACTCCCTCTGTAGTCTGGTCTCCTTCCCCACCACCAGGTAAACTCCCTCTGAAGTCTGGTCTCCTTCACCACCAGCAGGTAAACTCCCTCTTTACCTCTGTAGTCTGGTCTCCTTCACCACCAGCAGGTAAACTCCCTCTGTAGTCTGGTCTCCTTCCCCACCAGCAGGTAAACTCCCTCTTTACCTCTGTAGTCTGGCCTCCTTCACCACCAGCAGGTAAACTCCCTCTTTACCTATGTAGTCTGGTCTCCTTCACCACCAGCAGGTAAACTCCCTCTTTACCTCTGTAGTCTGGTCTCCTTCACCACCAGCAGGTAAACTCCCTCTGTAGTCTGGTCTCCTTCACCACCAGCAGGTAAACTCCCTCTGTAGTCTGGTATCCTTCACCACCAGCAGGTAAACTCCCTCTTTACCTCTGTAGTCTGGTCTCCTTCTCCACCAGCAGGTAAACTCCCTCTTTACTTCTGTAGTCTGGTCTCCTTCACCCCCAGCAGGTAAACTCCCTCTTTACCTCTGTAGTCTGGTCTCCTTCAACACCAGCAGGTAAACTCCCTCTTTACCTCTGTAGTCTGGACTCCTTCACCACCAGCAGGTAAACACCCTCTTTACCTCTGTAGTCTGGTCTCCTTCCCCACCAGCAGGTAAACTCCCTCTTTACCTCTGTAGTCTGGTCTCCTTCACCACCAGCAGGTAAACTCCCTCTTTACCTCTGTACTCTGGTCTCCTTCACCACCAGCAGGTAAACTCCCTCTTTACCTCTGTAGTCTGGCCTCCTTCACCACCAGCAGGTAAACTACCTCTTTACCTCTGTAGTCTGGTCTCCTTCACCACCAGCAGGTAAACTCCCTCTGTAGTCTGGTCTCCTGCACCACCAGCAGGTAAACTCCCTCTTTACCTCTGTAGTCTGGTCTCCTTCACCACCAGCAGGTAAACTCCCTCTTTACCTCTGTAGTCTGGCCTCCTTCACCATCAGCAGGTAAACTCCCTCTATAGTCTGGTCTCCTTCACCACCAGCAGGTAAACTCCCTCTTTACCTCTGTAGTCTGGTCTCCTTCAACACCAGCAGGTAAACTCCCTCTTTACCTCTGTAGTCTGGTCTCCTTCACCACCAGAAGGTTAACTCCCTCTTTACCTCTGTAGTCTGGTCTCCTTCACCACCAGCAGGTAAACTCCCTCTTTACCTCTGTAGTCTGGTCTCCTTCACCACCAGCAGGTAAACTCCCTCTGTAGTCTGGTCTCCTTCACCACCAGCAGGTAAACTCCCTCTTTACCTCTGTAGTCTGGTCTCCTTCCCCACCAGCAGGTAAACTCCCTCTGTAGTCTGGTCTCCTACCCCAACCAGCATGTAAACTCCCTCAGTAGTCTGGTCTCCTTCCCCACCAGCAGGTAAACTCCCTCTTTACCTCTGTACTCTGGTCTTCTTCACCACCAGCAGGTAAACTCCCTCTGTAGTCTGGTCTCCTTCACCACCAGCAGGTAAACTCCATCTTTACCTCTGTAGTCTGGTCTCCTTCCCCACCAGCAGGTAAACTCCCTCTGTAGTCTGGTCTCCTACCCCAACCAGCAGGTAAACTCCCTCAGTAGTCTGGTCTCCTTCCCCACCAGCAGGTAAACTCCCTCTTTACCTCTGTAGTCTGGTCTCCTTCACCACCAGCAGGTAAACTCCCTCTTTACCTCTGTACTCTGGTCTCCTTCACCACCAGCAGGTAAACTCCCTCTTTACCTCTGTAGTCTGGCCTCCTTCAAAACCAGCAGGTAAACTACCTCTTTACTTCTGTAGTCTGGTCTCCTTCACCACCAGCAGGTAAACTCCCTCTGTAGTCTGGTCTCCTTCACCACCAGCAGGTAAACTCCCTATTTACCTCTGTAGTCTGTTCTCCTTCACCACCAGCAGGTAAACTCCCTCTTTACCTCTGTAGTCCGGTCTCCTTAACCACCAGCAGGTAAACTCCCTCTGTAGTCTGGTCTCCTTCCCCACCAGCAGGTAAACTCCCTCTGAAGTCTGGTCTCCTTCACCACCAGCAGGTAAACTCCCTCTTTACCTCTGTAGTCTGTTCTCCTTCACCACCAGCAGGTAAACTCCCTCTGTAGTCTGGTCTCCTTCCCCACCAGCAGGTAAACTCCCTCTTTACCTCTGTAGTCTGGTCTCCTTCACCACCAGCAGGTAAACTCCCTCTTTACCTATGTAGTCTGGTCTCCTTCACCACCAGCAGGTAAACTCCCTCTTTACCTCTGTAGTCTGGTCTCCTTCACCACCAGCAGGTAAACTCCCTCTGTAGTCTGGTCTCCTTCACCACCAGCAGGTAAACTCCCTCTGTAGTCTGGTCTCCTTCACCACCAGCAGGTAAACTCCCTCTTTACCTCTGTAGTCTGGTCTCCTTCTCCACCAGCAGGTAAACTCCCTCTTTACTTCTGTAGTCTGGTCTCCTTCACCCCCAGCAGGTAAACTCCCTCTTTACCTCTGTAGTCTGGTCTCCTTCACCACCAGCAGGTAAACTCCCTCTGTACTCTGGTCTCCTTCACTACCAGCAGGTAAACTCCCTCTGTAGTCTGGTCTCCTTCAACACCAGCAGGTAAACTCCCTCTTTACCTCTGTAGTCTGGTCTCCTTCGCCACTAGCAGGTAAACTCCCTCTGTAGTCTGGTCTCCTTCACCACCAGCAGGTAAACTCCCTCTTTACCTCTGTAGTCTGGTCCCCTTCACCACCAGCAGGTAAACTCCCACTTTACCTCTGTAGTCTGGTCTCCTTCACCACCAGCAGGTAAACTCCCTCTGTAGTCTGGTCTCCTTCACCACCAGCAGGTAAACTCCCTCTTTACCTCTGTAGTCTGGTCTCCTTCGCCACTAGCAGGTAAACTCCCTCTGTAGTCTGGTCTCCTACCCCAACCAGCAGGTAAACTCCCTCAGTAGTCTGGTCTCCTTCCCCACCAGCAGGTAAACTCCCTCTTTACCTCTGTAGTCTGGTCTCCTTCACCACCAGCAGGTAAACTCCCTCTTTACCTCTGTACTCTGGTCTCCTTCACCACCAGCAGGTAAACTCCCTCTTTACCTCTGTAGTCTGGCCTCCTTCACCACCAGCAGGTAAACTACATCTTTACCTCTGTAGTCTGGTCTCCTTCACCACCAGCAGGTAAACTCCCTCTGTAGTCTGGTCTCCTGCACCACCAGCAGGTAAACTCCCTCTTTACCTCTGTAGTCTGGTCTCCTTCACCACCAGCAGGTAAACTCCCTCTTTACCTCTGTAGTCTGTTCTCCTTCACCACTAGCAGGTAAACTCCCTCTTTACATCTGTAGTCCGGTCTCCTTCACCACCAGCAGGTAAACTCCCTCTTTACCTCTGTAGTCTGGTCTCCTTCACCACCAGCAGGTAAACTCCCTCTTTACCTCTGTAGTCTGGTCTCCTTCACCACCAGCAGGCAAACTCCCTCTTTCCCTCTGTAGTCTGGTCTCCTTCCCCACCAGCAGGTAAACTCCCTCTGTAGTCTGGTCTCCTTCACCACCAGCAGGTAAACTCCCTCTTTACCTCTGTAGTCTGGTCTCCTTAACCACCAGCAGGTAAACTCCCTCTGTAGTCTGGTCTCCTTCCCCACCAGCAGGTAAACTCCCTCTGAAGTCTGGTCTCCTTCACCACCAGCAGGTAAACTCCCTCTTTACCTCTGTAGTCTGTTCTCCTTCACCACCAGCAGGTAAACTCCCTCTGTAGTCTGGTCTCCTTCCCCACCAGCAGGTAAACTCCCTCTTTACCTCTGTAGTCTGGTCTCCTTCACCACCAGCAGGTAAACTCCCTCTTTACCTATGTAGTCTGGTCTCCTTCACCACCAGCAGGTAAACTCCCTCTTTACCTCTGTAGTCTGGTCTCCTTCACCACCAGCAGGTAAACTCCCTCTGTAGTCTGGTCTCCTTCACCACCAGCAGGTAAACTCCCTCTGTAGTCTGGTCTCCTTCACCACCAGCAGGTAAACTCCCTCTTTACCTCTGTAGTCTGGTCTCCTTCTCCACCAGCAGGTAAACTCCCTCTTTACTTCTGTAGTCTGGTCTCCTTCACCCCCAGCAGGTAAACTCCCTCTTTACCTCTGTAGTCTGGTCTCCTTCACCACCAGCAGGTAAACTCCCTCTGTACTCTGGTCTCCTTCACTACCAGCAGGTAAACTCCCTCTGTAGTCTGGTCTCCTTCAACACCAGCAGGTAAACTCCCTCTTTACCTCTGTAGTCTGGTCTCCTTCGCCACTAGCAGGTAAACTCCCTCTGTAGTCTGGTCTCCTTCACCACCAGCAGGTAAACTCCCTCTTTACCTCTGTAGTCTGGTCCCCTTCACCACCAGCAGGTAAACTCCCTCTTTACCTCTGTAGTCTGGTCTCCTTCACCACCAGCAGGTAAACTCCCTCTGTAGTCTGGTCTCCTTCACCACCAGCAGGTAAACTCCCTCTTTACCTCTGTAGTCTGGTCTCCTTCGCCACTAGCAGGTAAACTCCCTCTGTAGTCTGGTCTCCTACCCCAACCAGCAGGTAAACTCCCTCAGTAGTCTGGTCTCCTTCCCCACCAGCAGGTAAACTCCCTCTTTACCTCTGTAGTCTGGTCTCCTTCACCACCAGCAGGTAAACTCCCTCTTTACCTCTGTACTCTGGTCTCCTTCACCACCAGCAGGTAAACTCCCTCTTTACCTCTGTAGTCTGGCCTCCTTCACCACCAGCAGGTAAACTACCTCTTTACCTCTGTAGTCTGGTCTCCTTCACCACCAGCAGGTAAACTCCCTCTGTAGTCTGGTCTCCTGCACCACCAGCAGGTAAACTCCCTCTTTACCTCTGTAGTCTGGTCTCCTTCATCACCAGCAGGTAAACTCCCTCTTTACCTCTGTAGTCTGGCCTCCTTCACCATCAGCAGGTAAACTCCCTCTATAGTCTGGTCTCCTTCACCACCAGCAGGTAAACTCCCTCTTTACCTCTGTAGTCTGGTCTCCTTCACCACCAGCAGGTAAAATCCCTCTTTACCTCTGTAGTCTGGTCTCCTTCAACACCAGCAGGTAAACTACCTCTTTACCTCTGTAGTCTGGTCTCCTTCACCACCAGAAGGTTAACTCCCTCTTTACCTCTGTAGTCTGTTCTCCTTCACCACTAGCAGGTAAACTCCCTCTTTACATCTGTAGTCCGGTCTCCTTCACCACCAGCAGGTAAACTCCCTCTTTACCTCTGTAGTCTGGTCTCCTTCACCACCAGCAGGTAAACTCCCTCTTTACCTCTGTAGTCTGGTCTCCTTCACCACCAGCAGGCAAACTCCCTCTTTCCCTCTGTAGTCTGGTCTCCTTCCCCACCAGCAGGTAAACTCCCTCTGTAGTCTGGTCTCCTTCACCACCAGCAGGTAAACTCCCTCTTTACCTCTGTAGTCTGGTCTCCTTCACCACCAGCAGGTAAACTCCCTCTGTAGTCTGGTCTCCTTCCCCACCAGCAGGTAAACTCCCTCTTTACCTCTGTAGTCGGTTCTCCTTCACCACCAGCAGGTAAACTCCCTCTTTACCTCTGTAGTCTGGTCTCCTTCATCACCAGCAGGTAAACTCCCTCTTTACCTCTGTAGTCTGGCCTCCTTCACCATCAGCAGGTAAACTCCCTCTATAGTCTGGTCTCCTTCACCACCAGCAGGTAAACTCCCTCTTTACCTCTGTAGTCTGGTCTCCTTCACCACCAGCAGGTAAAATCCCTCTTTACCTCTGTAGTCTGGTCTCCTTCAACACCAGCAGGTAAACTCCCTCTTTACCTCTGTAGTCTGGTCTCCTTCACCACCAGAAGGTTAACTCCCTCTTTACCTCTGTAGTCTGGTCTCCTTCACCACCAGCAGGTAAACTCCCTCTTTACCTCTGTAGTCTGGTCTCCTTCACCACCAGCAGGTAAACTCCCTCTGTAGTCTGGTCTCCTTCACCACCAGCAGGTAAACTCCCTCTTTACCTCTGTAGTCTGGTCTCCTTCACCACCAGCAGGTAAAATCCCTCTTTACCTCTGTAGTCTGGTCTCCTTCCCCACCAGCAGGTAAACTCCCTCTTTACCTCTGTACTCTGGTCTCCTTCCCCACCAGCAGGTAAACTCCCTCTTTACCTCTGTAGTCTGGTCTCCTGCACCACCAGCAGGTAAACTCCCTCTTTACCTCTGTAGTCTGGTCTCCTTCACCACCAGCAGGTAAACTCCCTCTGTAGTCTGGTCTCCTACCCCAACCAGCAGGTAAACTCCCTCAGTAGTCTGGTCTCCTTCCCCACCAGCAGGTAAACTCCCTCTTTACCTCTGTAGTCTGGTCTCCTTCACCACCAGCAGGTAAACTCCCTCTGTAGTCTGGTCTCCTGCACCACCAGCAGGTAAACTCCCTCTTTACCTCTGTAGTCTGGTCTCCATCACCACCAGCAGGTAAACTCCCTCTTTACCTCTGTAGTCTGTTCTCCTTCACCACCAGCAGGTAAACTCCCTCTTTACCTCTGTAGTCTGGTCTCCTTCACCACCAGCAGGTAAACTCCCTCTGTAGTCTGGTCTCCTTCCCCACCAGCAGGTAAACTCCCTCTTTACCTCTGTAGTCGGTTCTCCTTCACCACCAGCAGGTAAACTCCCTCTTTACCTCTGTAGTCTGGTCTCCTTCATCACCAGCAGGTAAACTCCCTCTTTACCTCTGTAGTCTGGCCTCCTTCACCATCAGCAGGTAAACTCCCTCTATAGTCTGGTCTCCTTCACCACCAGCAGGTAAACTCCCTCTTTACCTCTGTAGTCTGGTCTCCTTCACCACCAGCAGGTAAAATCCCTCTTTACCTCTGTAGTCTGGTCTCCTTCAACACCAGCAGGTAAACTCCCTCTTTACCTCTGTAGTCTGGTCTCCTTCACCACCAGAAGGTTAACTCCCTCTTTACCTCTGTAGTCTGGTCTCCTTCACCACCAGCAGGTAAACTCCCTCTTTACCTCTGTAGTCTGGTCTCCTTCACCACCAGCAGGTAAACTCCCTCTGTAGTCTGGTCTCCTTCACCACCAGCAGGTAAACTCCCTCTTTACCTCTGTAGTCTGGTCTCCTTCACCACCAGCAGGTAAAATCCCTCTTTACCTCTGTACTCTGGTCTCCTTCCCCACCAGCAGGTAAACTCCCTCTTTACCTCTGTAGTCTGGTCTCCTGCACCACCAGCAGGTAAACTCCCTCTTTACCTCTGTAGTCTGGTCTCCTTCACCACCAGCAGGTAAACTCCCTCTGTAGTCTGGTCTCCTACCCCAACCAGCAGGTAAACTCCCTCAGTAGTCTGGTCTCCTTCCCCACCAGCAGGTAAACTCCCTCTTTACCTCTGTAGTCTGGTCTCCTTCACCACCAGCAGGTAAACTCCCTCTGTAGTCTGGTCTCCTGCACCACCAGCAGGTAAACTCCCTCTTTACCTCTGTAGTCTGGTCTCCATCACCACCAGCAGGTAAACTCCCTCTTTACCTCTGTAGTCTGTTCTCCTTCACCACCAGCAGGTAAACTCCCTCTTTACCTCTGTAGTCCGGTCTCCTTCACCACCAGCAGGTAAACTCCCTCTGTAGTCTGGTCTCCTTCCCCACCAGCAGGTAAACTCCCTCTGTAGTCTGGTCTCCTTCACCACCAGCAGGTAAACTCCCTCTTTACCTCTGTACTCTGGTCTCCTTCACCACCAGCAGGTAAACTCCCTCTGTAGTCTGGTCTCCTTCCCCACCAGCAGGTAAACTCCCTCTTTACCTCTGTAGTCTGGTCTCCTTCACCACCAGCAGGTAAACTCCCTCTTTACCTCTGTAGTCTGGTCTCCTTCATCACCAGCAGGTAAACTCCCTCTTTACCTCTGTAGTCTGGCCTCCTTCACCACCAGCAGGTAAACTCCCTCTGTAGTCTGGTCTCCTTCAACACCAGCAGGTAAACTCCCTCTTTACCTCTGTAGTCTGGTCTCCTTCACCACCAGCAGGTAAACTCCCTCTTTACCTCTGTAGTCTGGTCTCCTTCACCACCAGCAGGTAAACTCCCTCTTTACCTCTGTAGTCTGGTATCCTTCACCACCAGCAGGTAAACTCCCTCTGTAGTCTGGTCTCCTGCACCACCAGCAGGTAAACTCCCTCTTTACCTCTGTAGTCTGGTCTCCTTCACCACCAGCAGGTAAACTCCCTATTTACCTCTGTAGTCTGTTCTCCTTCACCACCAGCAGGTAAACTCCCTATTTACCTCTGTAGTCTGTTCTCCTTAACCACCAGCAGGTAAACTCCCTCTGTAGTCTGGTCTCCTTCACCACCAGCAGGTAAACTCCCTCTTTACCTCTGTAGTCTGGTCTCCTTCACCACCAGCAGGTAAACTCCCTCTGTAGTCTGGTCTCCTTCCCCACCAGCAGGTAAACTCCCTCTTTACCTCTGTAGTCTGGTCTCCTTCACCACCAGCAGGTAAACTCCCTCTTTACCTATGTAGTCTGGTCTCCTTCACCACCAGCAGGTAAACTCCATCTTTACCTCTGTAGTCTGGTCTCCTTCACCACCAGCAGGTAAACTCCCTCTGTAGTCTGGTCTCCTTCACCACCAGCAGGTAAACTCCTTCTGTTGTCTGGTCTCCTTCACCACCAGCAGGTAAACTCCCTCTTTACCTCTGTAGTCTGGTCTCCTTCTCCACCAGCAGGTAAACTCCCTCTTTACTTCTGTAGTCTGGTCTCCTTCACCCCCAGCAGGTAAACTCCCTCTTTACCTCTGTAGTCTGGTCTCCTTCAACACCAGCAGGTAAACTCCCTCTTTACCTCTGTAGTCTGGACTCCTTCACCACCAGCAGGTAAACACCCTCTTTACCTCTGTAGTCTGGTCTCCTTCACCACCAGCAGGTAAACTCCCTCTTTACCTCTGTAGTCTGGTCTCCTTCACCACCAGCAGGTAAACTCCCTCTGTAGTCTGGTCTCCTTCGCCACCAGCAGGTAAACTCCCTCTGTAGTCTGGTCTCCTACCCCAACCAGCAGGTAAACTCCCTCAGTAGTCTGGTCTCCTTCCCCACCAGCAGGTAAACTCCCTCTTTACCTCTGTAGTCTGGTCTCCTTCACCACCAGCAGGTAAACTCCCTCTTTACCTCTGTACTCTGGTCTCCTTCACCACCAGCAGGTAAACTCCCTCTTTACCTCTGTAGTCTGGCCTCCTTCACCACCAGCAGGTAAACTACCTCTTTACCTCTGTAGTCTGGTCTCCTTCACCACCAGCAGGTAAACTCCCTCTGTAGTCTGGTCTCCTGCACCACCAGCAGGTAAACTCCCTATTTACCTCTGTAGTCTGGTCTCCTTCACCACCAGCAGGTAAACTCCCTCTTTACCTCTGTAGTCTGTTCTCCTTCACCACCAGCAGGTAAACTCCCTCTTTACCTCTGTAGTCCGGTCTCCTTCACCACCAGCAGGTAAATTCCCTCTGTAGTCTGGTCTCCTTCACCACCAGCAGGTAAACTCCCTCTGTAAACTAGTCTCCTTCACCACCAGCAGGTAAACTCCCTCTTTACCTCTGTAGTCTGGTCTCCTTCACCACCAGCAGGTAAACTCCCTCTGTAGTCTGGTCTCCTTCCCCACCAGCAGGTAAACTCCCTCTTTACCTCTGTAGTCTGGTCTCCTTCACCACCAGCAGGTAAACTCCCTCTTTACCTCTGTAGTCTGGTCTCCTTCATCACCAGCAGGTAAACTCCCTCTTTACCTCTGTAGTCTGGCCTCCTTCACCACCAGCAGGTAAACTCCCTCTATAGTCTGGTCTTCTTCACCACCAGCAGGTAAACTCCCTCTTTACCTCTGTAGTCTGGTCTCCTTCACCACCAGCAGGTAAACTCCCTCTTTACCTCTGTAGTCTGGTCTCCTTCATCACCAGCAGGTAAACTCCCTCTTTACCTCTGTAGTCTGGTCTCCTTCACCACCAGCAGGTAAACTCCCTCTTTACCTCTGTAGTCTGGTCTCCTTCACCAACAACAGGTAAACTCCCTCTTTACCTCTGTAGTCTGGTCTCCTTCCCCACCAGCAGGTAAACTCCCTCTGTAGTCTGGTCTCCTACCCCAACCAGCAGGTAAACTCCCTCAGTAGTCTGGTCTCCTTCCCCACCAGCAGGTAAACTCCCTCTTTACCTCTGTAGTCTGGTCTCCTTCACCACCAGCAGGTAAACTCCCTCTTTACCTCTGTACTCTGGTCTCCTTCACCACCAGCAGGTAAACTCCCTCTTTACCTCTGTAGTCTGGCCTCCTTCACCACCAGCAGGTAAACTACCTCTTTACCTCTGTAGTCTGGTCTCCTTCACCACCAGCAGGTAAACTCCCTATTTACCTCTGTAGTCTGTTCTCCTTCACCACCAGCAGGTAAACTCCCTCTTTACCTCTGTAGTCCGGTCTCCTTCACCACCAGCAGGTAAACTCCCTCTGTAGTCTGGTCTCCTTCCCCACCAGCAGGTAAACTCCCTCTGTAGTCTGGTCTCCTTCACCACCAGCAGGTAAACTCCCTCTGTAGTCTGGTCTCCTTCCCCACCAGCAGGTAAACTCCCTCTTTACCTCTGTAGTCTGGTCTCCTTCACCACGAGCAGGTAAACTCCCTCTTTACCTCTGTAGTCTGGTCTCCTTCATCATTAGCAGGTAAACTCCCTCTTTACCTCTGTAGTCTGGCCTCCTTCACCACCAGCAGGTAAACTCCCTCTTTACCTCTGTACTCTGGTCTCCTTCACCACCAGCAGGTAAACTCCCTCTTTACCTCTGTAGTCTGGCCTCCTTCACCACCAGCAGGTAAACTACCTCTTTACCTCTGTAGTCTGGTCTCCTTCACCACCAGCAGGTAAACTCCCTCTGTAGTCTGGTCTCCTGCACCACCAGCAGGTAAACTCCCTCTTTACCTCTGTAGTCTGGTCTCCTTCACCACCAGCAGGTAAACTCCCTCTTTACCTCTGTAGTCTGGCCTCCTTCACCACCAGCAGGTAAACTCCCTCTTTACCTCTGTAGTCCGGTCTCCTTCACCACCAGCAGGTAAACTCCCTCTGTAGTCTGGTCTCCTTCACCACCAGCAGGTAAACTCCCTCTGTAGTCTGGTCTCCTTCCCCACCAGCAGGTAAACTCCCTCTTTACCTCTGTAGTCTGGTCTCCTTCACCACCAGCAGGTAAACTCCCTCTGTAGTCTGGTCTCCTTCCCCACCAGCAGGTAAACTCCCTCTGTAGTCTGGTCTCCTTCCCCACCAGCAGGTAAACTCCCTCTTTACCTCTGTAGTCTGGTCTCCTTCATCACCAGCAGGTAAACTCCCTCTTTACCTCTGTAGTCTGGTCTCCTTCACCACCAGCAGGTAAACTCCCTCTTTACCTCTGTAGTCTGGTCTCCTTCACCACCAGCAGGTAAACTCCCTCTTTACCTCTGTAGTCTGGTATCCTTCACCACCAGCAGGTAAACTCCCTCTGTAGTCTGGTCTCCTGCACCACCAGCAGGTAAACTCCCTCTTTACCTCTGTAGTCTGGTCTCCTTCCCCACCAGCAGGTAAACTCCCTCTGTAGTCTGGTCTCCTACCCCAACCAGCAGGTAAACTCCCTCAGTAGTCTGTTATCCTTCCCCACCAGCAGGTAAACTCCCTCTTTACCTCTGTAGTCTGGTCTCCTTCACCACCAGCAGGTAAACTCCCTCTTTACCTCTGTACTCTGGTCTCCTTCACCACCAGCAGGTAAACTCCCTCTTTACCTCTGTAGTCTGGCCTCCTTCACCACCAGCAGGTAAACTCCCTCTTTACCTCTGTAGTCTGGTCTCCTTCACCACCAGCAGGTAAACTCCCTATTTACCTCTGTAGTCTGTTCTCCTTCACCACCAGCAGGTAAACTCCCTCTTTACCTCTGTAGTCCGGTCTCCTTCACCACCAGCAGGTAAACTCCCTCTGTAGTCTGGTCTCCTTCCCCACCAGCAGGTAAACTCCCTCTGTAGTCTGGTCTCCTTCACCACCAGCAGGTAAACTCCCTCTTTACCTCTGTACTCTGGTCTCCTTCACCACCAGCAGGTAAACTCCCTCTGTAGTCTGGTCTCCTTCCCCACCAGCAGGTAAACTCCCTCTTTACCTCTGTAGTCTGGTCTCCTTCACCACCAGCAGGTAAACTCCCTCTTTACCTCTGTAGTCTGGTCTCCTTCACCACCAGCAGGTAAACTCCCTCTTTACCTCTGTAGTCTGGTCTCCTTCACCACCAGCAGGTAAACTCCCTCTTTACCTCTGTAGTCTGGTCTCCTTCACCACCAGCAGGTAAACTCCCTCTTTACCTCTGCAGTCTGGTCTCCTTCACCACCAGCAGGTAAACTCCCTCTTTACCTCTGTAGTCTGGTCTCCTTCACCACCAGCAGGTAAACTCCCTCTTTACCTCTGTAGTCTGGTCTCCTTCACCACCAGCAGGTAAACTCCCTCTTTACCTCTGTAGTCTGGTCTCCTTCCCCACCAGCAGGTAAACTCCCTCTTTACCTCTGTAGTCTGGTCTCCTTTACCACCAGCAGGTAAACTCCCTCTTTACCTCTGTAGTCTGGTCTCCTTACCCAACCAGCAGGTAAACTCCCCCTGTAGTCTGGTCTCCTTCCCCACCAGCAGGTAAACTCCCTCTTTACCTCTGTAGTCTGGTCTCCTTCAACACCAGCAGGTAAAACTCCCTCTTTACCTCTGTAGTCTGGTCTCCTTCACCACCAGCAGGTAAACTCCCTATTTACCTCTGTAGTCTGTTCTCCTTCACCACCAGCAGGTAAACTCCCTCTTTACCTCTGCAGTCTGGTCTCCTTCACCACCAGCAGGTAAACTCCCTCTTTACCTCTGTAGTCTGGTCTCCTTCACCACCAGCAGGTAAACTCCCTCTGCAGTCTGGTCTCCTTCCCCACCAGCAGGTAAACTCCCTCTTTACCTCTGTAGTCTGGTCTCCTTCACCACCAGCAGGTAAACTCCCTCTTTACCTCTGTAGTCTGGTCTCCTTCATCACCAGCAGGTAAACTCCCTCTTTACCTCTGTAGTCTGTTCTCCTTCACCACCAGCAGGTAAACTCCCTCTTTACCTCTGTAGTCCGGTCTCCTTAACCACCAGCAGGTAAACTCCCTCTGTAGTCTGGTCTCCTTCCCCACCAGCAGGTAAACTCCCTCTGAAGTCTGGTCTCCTTCACCACCAGCAGGTAAACTCCCTCTTTACCTCTGTAGTCTGGTCTCCTTCACCACCAGCAGGTAAACTCCCTCTGTAGTCTGGTCTCCTTCACCACCAGCAGGTAAACTCCCTCTTTACCTCTGTAGTCTGGTCTCCTTCTCCACCAGCAGGTAAACTCCCTCTTTACTTCTGTAGTCTGGTCTCCTTCACCCCCAGCAGGTAAACTCCCTCTTTACCTCTGTAGTCTGGTCTCCTTCAACACCAGCAGGTAAACTCCCTCTTTACCTCTGTAGTCTGGACTCCTTCACCACCAGCAGGTAAACACCCTCTTTACCTCTGTAGTCTGGTCTCCTTCACCACCAGCAGGTAAACTCCCTCTTTACCTCTGTAGTCTGGTCTCCTTCACCACCAGCAGGTAAACTCCCTCTGTAGTCTGGTCTCCTTCACCACCAGCAGGTAAACTCCCTCTTTACCTCTGTAGTCTGGTCTCCTTCGCCACTAGCAGGTAAACTCCCTCTGTAGTCTGGTCTCCTACCCCAACCAGCAGGTAAACTCCCTCAGTAGTCTGGTCTCCTTCCCCACCAGCAGGTAAACTCCCTCTTTACCTCTGTAGTCTGGTCTCCTTCACCACCAGCAGGTAAACTCCCTCTTTACCTCTGTAGTCTGGCCTCCTTCACCACCAGCAGGTAAACTACCTCTTTACCTCTGTAGTCTGGTCTCCTTCACCACCAGCAGGTAAACTCCCTCTGTAGTCTGGTCTCCTGCACCACCAGCAGGTAAACTCCCTCTTTACCTCTGTAGTCTGGTCTCCTTCACCACCAGCAGGTAAACTACCTCTTTACCTCTGTAGTCTGTTCTCCTTCACCACTAGCAGGTAAACTCCCTCTTTAGATCTGTAGTCCGGTCTCCTTCACCACCAGCAGGTAAACTCCCTCTTTACCTCTGTAGTCTGGTCTCCTTCACCACCAGCAGGTAAACTCCCTCTTTACCTCTGTAGTCTGGTCTCCTTCACCACCAGCAGGCAAACTCCCTCTTTCCCTCTGTAGTCTGGTCTCCTTCCCCACCAGCAGGTAAACTCCCTCTGTAGTCTGGTCTCCTTCACCACCAGCAGGTAAACTCCCTCTTTACCTCTGTAGTCTGGTCTCCTTCACCACCAGCAGGTAAACTCCCTCTGTAGTCTGGTCTCCTTCCCCACCAGCAGGTAAACTCCCTCTTTACCTCTGTAGTCGGTTCTCCTTCACCACCAGCAGGTAAACTCCCTCTTTACCTCTGTAGTCTGGTCTCCTTCATCACCAGCAGGTAAACTCCCTCTTTACCTCTGTAGTCTGGCCTCCTTCACCATCAGCAGGTAAACTCCCTCTATAGTCTGGTCTCCTTCACCACCAGCAGGTAAACTCCCTCTTTACCTCTGTAGTCTGGTCTCCTTCACCACCAGCAGGTAAAATCCCTCTTTACCTCTGTAGTCTGGTCTCCTTCAACACCAGCAGGTAAACTCCCTCTTTACCTCTGTAGTCTGGTCTCCTTCACCACCAGAAGGTTACTCCCTCTTTACCTCTGTAGTCTGGTCTCCTTCACCACCAGCAGGTAAACTCCCTCTTTACCTCTGTAGTCTGGTCTCCTTCACCACCAGCAGGTAAACTCCCTCTGTAGTCTGGTCTCCTTCACCACCAGCAGGTAAACTCCCTCTTTACCTCTGTAGTATGGTCTCCTTCCCCACCAGCAGGTAAACTCCCTCTGTAGTCTGGTCTCCTACCCCAACCAGCATGTAAACTCCCTCAGTAGTCTGGTCTCCTTCCCCACCAGCAGGTAAACTCCCTCTTTACCTCTGTAGTCTGGTCTCCTTCACCACCAGCAGGTAAACTCCCTCTGTAGTCTGGTCTCCTACCCCAACCAGCAGGTAAACTCCCTCAGTAGTCTGGTCTCCTTCCCCACCAGCAGGTAAACTCCCTCTTTACCTCTGTAGTCTGGTCTCCTTCACCACCAGCAGGTAAACTCCCTCTGTAGTCGGGTCTCCTGCACCACCAGCAGGTAAACTCCCTCTATAGTCTGGTCTCCTTCACCACCAGCAGGTAAACTCCCTCTTTACCTCTGTAGTCTGGTCTCCTTCACCACCAGCAGGTAAACTCCCTCTGTAGTCTGGTCTCCTGCACCACCAGCAGGTAAACTCCCTCTATAGTCTGGTCTCCTTCACCACCAGCAGGTAAACTCCCTCTTTACCTCTGTAGTCTGGCCTCCTTCACCACCAGCAGGTAAACTCCCTCTTTACCTCTGTAGTCTGGTCTCCTTCACCACCAGCAGGTAAACTCCCTCTTTACTTCTGTAGTCTGGTCTCCTTCCCCACCAGCAGGTAAACTCCCTCTTTACCTCTGTAGTCTGGTCTCCTTCCCCACCAGCAGGTAAACTCCCTCTGTAGTCTGGTCTCCTTACCCAACCAGCAGGTAAACTCCCTCTTTACCTCTGTAGTCTGGCCTCCTTCGACACCAGCAGGTAAAACTCCCTCTTTACATCTGTAGTCTGGTCTCCTTCACCACCAGCAGGTAAACTCCCTCTTTACCTCTGTAGTCTGGTCTCCTTCACCACCAGCAGTTAAACTCCCTCTTTACCTCTGTAGTCTGGCCTCCTTCACCACCAGCAGGTAAACTCCCTCTTTACCTCTGTAGTCTGGTCTCCTTCACCACCAGCAGGTAAACTCCCTCTTTACCTCTGTAGTCTGGTCTCCTTCACCACCAGCAGGTAAACTCCCTCTGTAGTCTGGTCTCCTTCACCACCAGCAGTTAAACTCCCTCTTTACCTCTGTAGTCTGGACTCCTTCACCACCAGCAGGTAAACTCCCTCTTTACCTCTGTAGTCTGGTCTCCTTCACCACCAGCAGGTAAACTCCCTCTTTACCTCTGTAGTCTGGTCTCCTTCACCACCAGCAGGTAAACTCCCTCTGTAGTCTGGTCTCCTTCACCACCAGTAGGTAAACTCCCTCTGTAGTCTGGTCTCCTTCACCACCAGCAGGTAAACTCCCTCTTTACCTCTGTAGTCTGGCCTCCTTCACCACCAGCAGGTAAACTCCCTCTTTACCTCTATAGTCTGGTCTCCTTCACCACCAGCAGGTAAACTCCCTCTTTACCTCTGTAGTCTGGTCTCCTTCACCACCAGCAGGTAAACTCCCTCTTTACCTCTGTAGTCTGGTCTCCTTCAACACCAGCAGGTAAACTCCCTCTTTACCTCTGTAGTCTGGTCTCCTTCACCACCAGCAGGTAAACTCCCTCTTTACCTCTGTAGTCTGGTCTCCTTCACCACCAGCAGGTAAACTCCCTCTTTACCTCTGTAGTCTGGTATCCTTTACCACCAGCAGGTAAACTCCCTCTGTAGTCTGGTCTCCTTTACCACCAGCAGGTAAACTCCCTCTTTACCTCTGTAGTCTGGTCTCCTTCCCCACCAGCAGGTAAACTCCCTCTGTAGTCTGGTCTCCTACCCCAACCAGCAGGTAAACTCCCTCAGTAGTCTGGTCTCCTTCCCCACCAGCAGGTAAACTCCCTCTTTACCTCTGTAGTCTGGTCTCCTTCACCACCAGCAGGTAAACTCCCTCTTTACCTCTGTACTCTGGTCTCCTTCACCACCAGCAGGTAAACTCCCTCTTTACCTCTGTAGTCTGGCCTCCTTCACCACCAGCAGGTAAACTACCTCTTTACCTCTGTAGTCTGGTCTCCTTCACCACCAGCAGGTAAACTCCCTCTGTAGTCTGGTCTCCTGCACCACCAGCAGGTAAACTCCCTCTTTACCTCTGTAGTCTGGTCTCCTTCACCACCAGCAGGTAAACTCCCTATTTACCTCTGTAGTCTGGTCTCCTTCACCAACAGCAGGTAAACTCCCTCTTTACCTCTGTAGTCCGGTCTCCTTCACCACCAGCAGGTAAACTCCCTCTGTAGTCTGGTCTCCTTCCCCACCAGCAGGTAAACTCCCTCTGTAGTCTGGTCTCCTTCACCACCAGCAGGTAAACTCCCTCTTTACCTCTGTACTCTGGTCTCCTTCACCACCAGCAGGTAAACTCCCTCTGTAGTCTGGTCTCCTTCCCCACCAGCAGGTAAACTCCCTCTTTACCTCTGTAGTCTGGTCTCCTTCACCACCAGCAGGTAAACTCCCTCTTTACCTCTGTAGTCTGGTCTCCTTCATCACCAGCAGGTAAACTCCCTCTTTACCTCTGTAGTCTGGCCTCCTTCACCACCAGCAGGTAAACTCCCTCTATAGTCTGGTCTCCTTCACCACCAGCAGGTAAACTCCCTCTTTACCTCTGTAGTCTGGTCTCCTTCACCACCAGCAGGTAAACTCCCTCTTTACCTCTGTAGTCTGGTCTCCTTCACCACCAGCAGGTAAACTCCCTCTTTACCTCTGTAGTCTGGTCTCCTTCACCACCAGCAGGTAAACTCCCTCTTTACCTCTGCAGTCTGGTCTCCTTCACCACCAGCAGGTAAACTCCCTCTTTACCTCTGTAGTCTGGTCTCCTTCACCACCAGCAGGTAAACTCCCTCTTTACCTCTGTAGTCTGGTCTCCTTCACCACCAGCAGGTAAACTCCCTCTTTACCTCTGTAGTCTGGTCTCCTTCACCACCAGCAGTTAAACTCCCTCTTTACCTCTGTAGTCTGGCCTCCTTCACCACCAGCAGGTAAACTCCCTCTTTACCTCTGTAGTCTGGTCTCCTTCACCACCAGCAGGTAAACTCCCTCTTTACCTCTGTAGTCTGGTCTCCTTCACCACCAGCAGGTAAACTCCCTCTTTACCTCTGTAGTCTGGTCTCCTTCACCACCAGCAGTTAAACTCCCTCTTTACCTCTGTAGTCTGGACTCCTTCACCACCAGCAGGTAAACTCCCTCTTTACCTCTGTAGTCTGGTCTCCTTCACCACCAGCAGGTAAACTCCCTCTTTACCTCTGTAGTCTGGTCTCCTTCACCACCAGCAGGTAAACTCCCTCTGTAGTCTGGTCTCCTTCACCACCAGTAGGTAAACTCCCTCTTTACCTCTGTAGTCTGGCCTCCTTCACCACCAGCAGGTAAACTCCCTCTTTACCTCTATAGTCTGGTCTCCTTCACCACCAGCAGGTAAACTCCCTCTTTACCTCTGTAGTCTGGTCTCCTTCACCACCAGCAGGTAAACTCCCTCTTTACCTCTGTAGTCTGGTCTCCTTCACCACCAGCAGGTAAACTCCCTCTTTACCTCTGTAGTCTGGTATCCTTCACCACCAGCAGGTAAACTCCCTCTTTACCTCTGTAGTCTGGCCTCCTTCACCACCAGCAGGTAAACTACCTCTTTACCTCTGTAGTCTGGTCTCCTTCACCACCAGCAGGTAAACTCCCTCTGTAGTCTGGTCTCCTGCACCACCAGCAGGTAAACTCCCTCTTTACCTCTGTAGTCTGGTCTCCTTCACCACCAGCAGGTAAACTCCCTATTTACCTCTGTAGTCTGGTCTCCGTCACCACCAGCAGTTAAACTCCCTCTTTACCTCTGTAGTCTGGACTCCTTCACCACCAGCAGGTAAACTCCCTCTTTACCTCTGTAGTCTGGTCTCCTTCACCACCAGCAGGTAAACTCCCTCTTTACCTCTGTAGTCTGGTCTCCTTCACCACCAGCAGGTAAACTCCCTCTGTAGTCTGGTCTCCTTCACCACCAGTAGGTAAACTCCCTCTTTACCTCTGTAGTCTGGCCTCCTTCACCACCAGCAGGTAAACTCCCTCTTTACCTCTATAGTCTGGTCTCCTTCACCACCAGCAGGTAAACTCCCTCTTTACCTCTGTAGTCTGGTCTCCTTCACCACCAGCAGGTAAACTCCCTCTTTACCTCTGTAGTCTGGTCTCCTTCAACACCAGCAGGTAAACTCCCTCTTTACCTCTGTAGTCTGGTCTCCTTCACCACCAGCAGGTAAACTCCCTCTTTACCTCTGTAGTCTGGTCTCCTTCACCACCAGCAGGTAAACTCCCTCTTTACCTCTGTAGTCTGGTCTCCTTCACCACCAGCAGGTAAACTCCCTCTTTACCTCTGCAGTCTGGTCTCCTTCACCACCAGCAGGTAAACTCCCTCTTTACCTCTGTAGTCTGGTCTCCTTCACCACCAGCAGGTAAACTCCCTCTTTACCTCTGTAGTCTGGTCTCCTTCACCACCAGCAGGTAAACTCCCTCTTTACCTCTGTAGTCTGGTCTCCTTCACCACCAGCAGTTAAACTCCCTCTTTACCTCTGTAGTCTGGCCTCCTTCACCACCAGCAGGTAAACTCCCTCTTTACCTCTGTAGTCTGGTCTCCTTCACCACCAGCAGGTAAACTCCCTCTTTACCTCTGTAGTCTGGTCTCCTTCACCACCAGCAGGTAAACTCCCTCTTTACCTCTGTAGTCTGGTCTCCTTCACCACCAGCAGGTAAACTCCCTCTTTACCTCTGTAGTCTGGTCTCCTTCACCACCAGCAGGTAAACTCCCTCTGTAGTCTGGTCTCCTTCACCACCAGTAGGTAAACTCCCTCTTTACCTCTGTAGTCTGGCCTCCTTCACCACCAGCAGGTAAACTCCCTCTTTACCTCTATAGTCTGGTCTCCTTCACCACCAGCAGGTAAACTCCCTCTTTACCTCTGTAGTCTGGTATCCTTTACCACCAGCAGGTAAACTCCCTCTTTACCTCTGTAGTCTGGTCTCCTTCACCACCAGCAGGTAAACTCCCTCTTTACCTCTGTAGTCTGGTCTCCTTCACCACCAGCAGGTAAACTCCCTCTTTACCTCTGTAGTCTGGTCTCCTTCACCACCAGCAGGTAAACTCCCTCTGTAGTCTGGTCTCCTTCACCACCAGTAGGTAAACTCCCTCTTTACCTCTGTAGTCTGGCCTCCTTCACCACCAGCAGGTAAACTCCCTCTTTACCTCTATAGTCTGGTCTCCTTCACCACCAGCAGGTAAACTCCCTCTTTACCTCTGTAGTCTGGTCTCCTTCACCACCAGCAGGTAAACTCCCTCTTTACCTCTGTAGTCTGGTCTCCTTCAACACCAGCAGGTAAACTCCCTCTTTACCTCTGTAGTCTGGTCTCCTTCACCACCAGCAGGTAAACTCCCTCTTTACCTCTGTAGTCTGGTCTCCTTCACCACCAGCAGGTAAACTCCCTCTTTACCTCTGTAGTCTGGTCTCCTTCACCACCAGCAGGTAAACTCCCTCTTTACCTCTGCAGTCTGGTCTCCTTCACCACCAGCAGGTAAACTCCCTCTTTACCTCTGTAGTCTGGTCTCCTTCACCACCAGCAGGTAAACTCCCTCTTTACCTCTGTAGTCTGGTCTCCTTCACCACCAGCAGGTAAACTCCCTCTTTACCTCTGTAGTCTGGTCTCCTTCACCACCAGCAGTTAAACTCCCTCTTTACCTCTGTAGTCTGGCCTCCTTCACCACCAGCAGGTAAACTCCCTCTTTACCTCTGTAGTCTGGTCTCCTTCACCACCAGCAGGTAAACTCCCTCTTTACCTCTGTAGTCTGGTCTCCTTCACCACCAGCAGGTAAACTCCCTCTTTACCTCTGTAGTCTGGTCTCCTTCACCACCAGCAGGTAAACTCCCTCTTTACCTCTGTAGTCTGGTCTCCTTCACCACCAGCAGGTAAACTCCCTCTGTAGTCTGGTCTCCTTCACCACCAGTAGGTAAACTCCCTCTTTACCTCTGTAGTCTGGCCTCCTTCACCACCAGCAGGTAAACTCCCTCTTTACCTCTATAGTCTGGTCTCCTTCACCACCAGCAGGTAAACTCCCTCTTTACCTCTGTAGTCTGGTATCCTTTACCACCAGCAGGTAAACTCCCTCTTTACCTCTGTAGTCTGGTCTCCTTCACCACCAGCAGGTAAACTACCTCTTTACCTCTGTAGTCTGGTCTCCTTCACCACCAGCAGGTAAACTCCCTCTGTAGTCTGGTCTCCTTCACCACCAGCAGGTAAACTCCCTCTGTAGTCTGGTCTCCTTCACCACCAGCAGGTAAACTCCCTCTTTACCTCTGTAGTCTGGTATCCTTTACCACCAGCAGGTAAACTCCCTCTGTAGTCTGGTCTCCTTTACCACCAGCAGGTAAACTCCCTCTTTACCTCTGTAGTCTGGTCTCCTTCCCCACCAGCAGGTAAACTCCCTCTGTAGTCTGGTCTCCTACCCCAACCAGCAGGTAAACTCCCTCAGTAGTCTGGTCTCCTTCCCCACCAGCAGGTAAACTCCCTCTTTACCTCTGTAGTCTGGTCTCCTTCACCACCAGCAGGTAAACTCCCTCTTTACCTCTGTACTCTGGTCTCCTTCACCACCAGCAGGTAAACTCCCTCTTTACCTCTGTAGTCTGGCCTCCTTCACCACCAGCAGGTAAACTACCTCTTTACCTCTGTAGTCTGGTCTCCTTCACCACCAGCAGGTAAACTCCCTCTGTAGTCTGGTCTCCTGCACCACCAGCAGGTAAACTCCCTCTTTACCTCTGTAGTCTGGTCTCCTTCACCACCAGCAGGTAAACTCCCTATTTACCTCTGTAGTCTGGTCTCCTTCACCAACAGCAGGTAAACTCCCTCTTTACCTCTGTAGTCCGGTCTCCTTCACCACCAGCAGGTAAACTCCCTCTGTAGTCTGGTCTCCTTCCCCACCAGCAGGTAAACTCCCTCTGTAGTCTGGTCTCCTTCACCACCAGCAGGTAAACTCCCTCTTTACCTCTGTACTCTGGTCTCCTTCACCACCAGCAGGTAAACTCCCTCTGTAGTCTGGTCTCCTTCCCCACCAGCAGGTAAACTCCCTCTTTACCTCTGTAGTCTGGTCTCCTTCACCACCAGCAGGTAAACTCCCTCTTTACCTCTGTAGTCTGGTCTCCTTCATCACCAGCAGGTAAACTCCCTCTTTACCTCTGTAGTCTGGCCTCCTTCACCACCAGCAGGTAAACTCCCTCTATAGTCTGGTCTCCTTCACCACCAGCAGGTAAACTCCCTCTTTACCTCTGTAGTCTGGTCTCCTTCACCACCAGCAGGTAAACTCCCTCTTTACCTCTGTAGTCTGGTCTCCTTCACCACCAGCAGGTAAACTCCCTCTTTACCTCTGTAGTCTGGTCTCCTTCACCACCAGCAGGTAAACTCCCTCTTTACCTCTGCAGTCTGGTCTCCTTCACCACCAGCAGGTAAACTCCCTCTTTACCTCTGTAGTCTGGTCTCCTTCACCACCAGCAGGTAAACTCCCTCTTTACCTCTGTAGTCTGGTCTCCTTCACCACCAGCAGGTAAACTCCCTCTTTACCTCTGTAGTCTGGTCTCCTTCCCCACCAGCAGGTAAACTCCCTCTTTACCTCTATAGTCTGGTCTCCTTCACCACCAGCAGGTAAACTCCCTCGTTACCTCTGTAGTCTGGTCTCCTTACCCAACCAGCAGGTAAACTCCCCCTGTAGTCTGGTCTCCTTCCCCACCAGCAGGTAAACTCCCTCGTTACCTCTGTAGTCTGGTCTCCTTACCCAACCAGCAGGTAAACTCCCTCTGTAGTCTGGTCTCCTTCACCACCAGCAGGTAAACTCCCTATTTACCTCTGTAGTCTGTTCTCCTTCACCACCAGCAGGTAAACTCCCTCTTTACCTCTGTAGTCCGGTCTCCTTCACCACCAGCAGGTAAACTTCCTCTGTAGTCTGGTCTCCTTCCCCACCAGCAGGTAAACTCCCTCTGTAGTCTGGTCTCCTTCACCACCAGCAGGTAAACTCCCTCTTTACCTCTGTAGTCTGGTCTCCTTCACCACCAGCAGGTAAACTCCCTCTGTAGTCTGGTCTCCTTCCCCACCAGCAGGTAAACTCCCTCTTTACCTCTGTAGTCTGGTCTCCTTCACCACCAGCAGGTAAACTCCCTCTTTACCTCTGTAGTCTGGTCTCCTTCACCACCAGCAGGTAAACTCCCTCTTTACCTCTGCAGTCTGGTCTCCTTCACCACCAGCAGATAAACTCCCTCTTTACCTCTGTAGTCTGGTCTCCTTACCCAACCAGCAGGTAAACTCCCTCTGTAGTCTGGTCTCCTTCCCCACCAGCAGGTAAACTCCCTCTTTACCTCTGTAGTCTGGTCTCCTTCACCACCAGCAGTTAAACTCCCTCTTTACCTCTGTAGTCTGGCCTCCTTCACCACCAGCAGGTAAACTCCCTCTTTACCTCTGCAGTCTGGTCTCCTTCACCACCAGCAGATAAACTCCCTCTTTACCTCTGTAGTCTGGTCTCCTTACCCAACCAGCAGGTAAACTCCCTCTGTAGTCTGGTCTCCTTCCCCACCAGCAGGTAAACACCCTCTTTACCTCTGTAGTCTGGCCTCCTTCGACACCAGCAGGTAAAACACCCTCTTTACCTCTGTACTCTGGTCTCCTTCCCCACCAGCAGGTAAACTCCCTCTTTACCTCTGTAGTCTGGTCTCCTTCACCACCAGCAGTTAAACTCCCTCTTTACCTCTGTAGTCTGGCCTCCTTCACCACCAGCAGGTAAACTCCCTCTTTACCTCTGTAGTCTGGACTCCTTCACCACCAGCAGGAAAACTCCTTCTTTACCTCTGTAGTCTGGTCTCCTTCACCACCAGCAGGTAAACTCCCTCTGTAGTCTGGTCTCCTTCACCACCAGTAGGTAAACTCCCTCTTTACCTCTGTAGTCAGGTCTCCTTCCCCACCAGCAGATAAACTCCCTCTGTAGTCTGGTCTCCTTACCCAACCAGCAGGTAAACTCCCTCTGTAGTCTGGTCTCCTTCCCCACCAGCAGGTAAACTCCCTCTTTACCTCTGTAGTCTGGTCTCCTTCACCACCAGCAGTTAAACTCCCTGTTTACCTCTGTAGTCTGGTCTCCTTCACCACCAGCAGGTAAACTCCCTCTTTACCTCTGTAGTCTGGTCTCCTTCACCACCAGCAGGTAAACTCCCTCTGTAGTCTGGTCTCCTTCCCCACCAGCAGGTAAACTCCTTCTTTACCTCTGTAGTCTGGTCTCCTTCACCACCAGCAGGTAAACTCCCTCTTTACCTCTGTAGTCTGGTCTCCTTCACCACCAGCAGGTAAACTCCCTCTTTACCTCTGTAGTCTGGTCTCCTTCACCACCAGCAGGTAAACTCCCTCTGTAGTCTGGTCTCCTTCACCACCAGC
Organism: Oncorhynchus mykiss; assembly: GCF_013265735.2. Lineage (NCBI taxonomy): Eukaryota > Metazoa > Chordata > Actinopteri > Salmoniformes > Salmonidae > Oncorhynchus > Oncorhynchus mykiss. The sequence goes on from NC_048593.1 coordinate 42,896,205, forward strand.
AGGTAAACTCCCTCTTTACCTCTGTAGTCTGGTCTCCTTCCCCACCAGCAGGTAAACTCCCTCTGTAGTCTGGTCTCCTTCTCCAACCAGCAGGTAAACTCCCTCAGTAGTCTGGTCTCCTTCCCCACCAGCAGGTAAACTCCCTCTTTACCTCTGCAGTCTGGTCTCCTTCACCACCAGCAGGTAAACTCCCTCTTTACCTCTGTAGTCTGGTCTCCTTCACCACCAGCAGGTAAACTCTCTCTGTAGTCTGGTCTCCTTCACCACCAGCAGGTAAACTCCCTCTTTACCTCTGTAGTCTGGTCTCCTTCCCCACCAGCAGGTAAACTCCCTCTGTAGTCTGGTCTCCTTCTCCAACCAGCAGGTAAACTCCCTCAGTAGTCTGGTCTCCTTCCCCACCAGCAGGTAAACTCCCTCTTTACCTCTGTAGTCTGGTCTCCTTCACCACCAGCAGGTAAACTCCCTCTTTACCTCTGTAGTCTGGCCTCCTTCACCACCAGCAGGTAAACTACCTCTTTACCTCTGTAGTCTGGTCTCCTTCACCACCAGCAGGTAAACTCCCTCTGTAGTCTGGTCTCCTGCACCACCAGCAGGTAAACTCCCTCTTTACCTCTGTAGTCTGGTCTCCTTCACCACCAGCAGGTAAACTCCCTATTTACCTCTGTAGTCTGGTCTCCTTCACCACCAGCAGGTAAACTCCCTCTGTAGTCTGGTCTCCTTCACCACCAGCAGATAAACTCCCTCTTTACCTCTGTAGTCTGGTCTTCTTCACCACCAGCAGGTAAACTCCCTCTTTACCTCTGTAGTCTGGTCTCCTTCACCACCAGCAGGTAAACTCCCTCTTTACCTCTGTAGTCTGGTTTCCTTCACCACCAGCAGGTAAACTCCCTCTTTACCTCTGTAGTCTGGTCTCCTTCACCACCAGCAGGTAAACTCCCTCTTTACCTCTGTAGTCTGGTCTCCTTCACCACCAGCAGGTAAACTCCCTCTGTAGTCTGGTCTCCTTCACCACCAGCAGGTAAACTCCCTCTTTACCTCTGTAGTCTGGTCTCCTTCACCACCAGCAGGTAAACTCCCTCTGTAGTCTGGTCTCCTTCACCACCAGCAGGTAAAAACCCTCTGTAGTCTGGTCTCCTTCCCCACCAGCAGGTAAACTCCCTCTGTAGTCTGGTCTCCTTCACCACCAGCAGGTAAACTCCCTCTGTAGTCTGGTCTCGTTCACCCCCAGCAGGTAAACTCCCTCTGTAGTCTGGTCTCCTTCACCAGCAGCAGGTAAACTCCCTCTTTACCTCTGTAGTCTGGTTTCCTTCACCACCAGCAGGTAAACTCCCTCTGTAGTCTGGTCTCCTTCACCACCAGCAGGTAAACTCCCTCTTTACCTCTGTAGTCTGGTCTCCTTCACCACCAGCAGGTAAACTCCCTCTTTACCTCTGTAGTCTGGTCTCCTTCACCACCAGCAGGTAAACTCCCTCTGTAGTCTGGTCTCCTTCACCACCAGCAGGTAAACTCCCTCTTTACCTCTGTAGTCTGGTCTCCTTCACCACCAGCAGGTAAACTCCCTCTGTAGTCTGGTCTCCTTCACCACCAGCAGGTAAAAACCCTCTGTAGTCTGGTCTCCTTCCCCACCAGCAGGTAAACTCCCTCTGTAGTCTGGTCTCCTTCACCACCAGCAGGTAAACTCCCTCTGTAGTCTGGTCTCGTTCACCACCAGCAGGTAAACTCCCTCTTTACCTCTGTAGTCTGGTCTCCTTCACCACCAGCAGGTAAACTCCCTCTTTACCTCTGTAGTCTGGTCTCCTTCACCACCAGCAGGTAAACTCCCTCTTTACCTCTGTAGTCTGGTCTCCTTCACCACCAGCAGGTAAACTCCCTCTTTACCTCTGTAGTCTGGTCTCCTTCACCACCAGCAGGTAAACTCCCTCTGTAGTCTGGTCTCCTTCACCACCAGCAGGTAAACTCCCTCTTTACCTCTGTAGTCTGGTCTCCTTCACCACCAGCAGGTAAACTCCCTCTGTAGTCTGGTCTCCTTCACCACCAGCAGGTAAAAACCCTCTGTAGTCTGGTCTCCTTCCCCACCAGCAGGTAAACTCCCTCTGTAGTCTGGTCTCCTTCACCACCAGCAGGTAAACTCCCTCTGTAGTCTGGTCTCGTTCACCCCCAGCAGGTAAACTCCCTCTGTAGTCTGGTCTCCTTCACCAGCAGCAGGTAAACTCCCTCTTTACCTCTGTAGTCTGGTTTCCTTCACCACCAGCAGGTAAACTCCCTCTGTAGTCTGGTCTCCTTCACCACCAGCAGGTAAACTCCCTCTTTACCTCTGTAGTCTGGTCTCCTTCACCACCAGCAGGTAAACTCCCTCTTTACCTCTGTAGTCTGGTCTCCTTCACCACCAGCAGGTAAACTCCCTCTGTAGTCTGGTCTCCTTCACCACCAGCAGGTAAACTCCCTCTTTACCTCTGTAGTCTGGTCTCCTTCACCACCAGCAGGTAAACTCCCTCTGTAGTCTGGTCTCCTTCACCACCAGCAGGTAAAAACCCTCTGTAGTCTGGTCTCCTTCCCCACCAGCAGGTAAACTCCCTCTGTAGTCTGGTCTCCTTCACCACCAGCAGGTAAACTCCCTCTGTAGTCTGGTCTCGTTCACCCCCAGCAGGTAAACTCCCTCTGTAGTCTGGTCTCCTTCACCAGCAGCAGGTAAACTCCCTCTTTACCTCTGTAGTCTGGTTTCCTTCACCACCAGCAGGTAAACTCCCTCTGTAGTCTGGTCTCCTTCACCACCAGCAGGTAAACTCCCTCTTTACCTCTGTAGTCTGGTCTCCTTCACCACCAGCAGGTAAACTCCCTCTGTAGTCTGGTCTCCTTCCCCACCAGCAGGTAAACTCCCTCTGTAGTCTGGTCTCCTTCACCACCAGCAGGTAAACTCCCTCTTTACCTCTGTAGTCTGGTCTCCTTCACCACCAGCAGGTAAACTCCCTCTGTAGCCTGGTCTCCTTCACCACCAGCAGGTAAACTCCCTCTGTAGTCTGGTCTCCTGCACCACTAGCAGGTAAACTCCCTCTTTACCTCTGTAGTCTGGTCTCCTTCACCACCAGCAGGTAAACTCCCTATTTACCTCTGTAGTCTGGTCTCCTTCACCACCAGCAGGTAAACTCCCTCTGTAGTCTGGTCTCCTTCACCACCAGCAGATAAACTCCCTCTTTACCTCTGTAGTCTGGTCTTCTTCACCACCAGCAGGTAAACTCCCTCTTTACCTCTGTAGTCTGGTCTCCTTCACCACCAGCAGGTAAACTCCCTCTTTACCTCTGTAGTCTGGTCTCCTTCACCACCAGCAGGTAAACTCCCTCTTTACCTCTGTAGTCTGGTCTCCTTCACCACCAGCAGGTAAACTCCCTCTTTACCTCTGTAGTCTGGTCTCCTTCACCACCAGCAGGTAAACTCCCTCTGTAGTCTGGTCTCCTTCACCACCAGCAGGTAAACTCCCTCTTTACCTCTGTAGTCTGGTCTCCTTCACCACCAGCAGGTAAACTCCCTCTGTAGTCTGGTCTCCTTCACCACCAGCAGGTAAAAACCCTCTGTAGTCTGGTCTCCTTCCCCACCAGCAGGTAAACTCCCTCTGTAGTCTGGTCTCCTTCACCACCAGCAGGTAAACTCCCTCTGTAGTCTGGTCTCGTTCACCCCCAGCAGGTAAACTCCCTCTGTAGTCTGGTCTCCTTCACCAGCAGCAGGTAAACTCCCTCTTTACCTCTGTAGTCTGGTTTCCTTCACCACCAGCAGGTAAACTCCCTCTGTAGTCTGGTCTCCTTCACCACCAGCAGGTAAACTCCCTCTTTACCTCTGTAGTCTGGTCTCCTTCACCACCAGCAGGTAAACTCCCTCTTTACCTCTGTAGTCTGGTCTCCTTCACCACCAGCAGGTAAACTCCCTCTGTAGTCTGGTCTCCTTCACCACCAGCAGGTAAACTCCCTCTTTACCTCTGTAGTCTGGTCTCCTTCACCACCAGCAGGTAAACTCCCTCTGTAGTCTGGTCTCCTTCACCACCAGCAGGTAAAAACCCTCTGTAGTCTGGTCTCCTTCCCCACCAGCAGGTAAACTCCCTCTGTAGTCTGGTCTCCTTCACCACCAGCAGGTAAACTCCCTCTGTAGTCTGGTCTCGTTCACCCCCAGCAGGTAAACTCCCTCTGTAGTCTGGTCTCCTTCACCAGCAGCAGGTAAACTCCCTCTTTACCTCTGTAGTCTGGTTTCCTTCACCACCAGCAGGTAAACTCCCTCTGTAGTCTGGTCTCCTTCACCACCAGCAGGTAAACTCCCTCTTTACCTCTGTAGTCTGGTCTCCTTCACCACCAGCAGGTAAACTCCCTCTGTAGTCTGGTCTCCTTCCCCACCAGCAGGTAAACTCCCTCTGTAGTCTGGTCTCCTTCACCACCAGCAGGTAAACTCCCTCTTTACCTCTGTAGTCTGGTCTCCTTCACCACCAGCAGGTAAACTCCCTCTGTAGTCTGGTCTCCTTCACCACCAGTAGGTAAACTCCCTCTTTACCTCTGTAGTCTGGTCTCCTTCACCACCAGCAGGTAAACTCCCTCTGCAGTCTGGTCTCCTTCACCACCAGCAGGTAAACTCCCTCTGTAGTCTGGTCTCCTTCACCACCAGCAGGTAAACTCCCTCTGTAGTCTGGACTCCTTCACCACCAGCAGGTAAACTCCCTCTTTACCTCTGTAGTCTGGTCTCCTTCACCACCAGCAGGTAAACTCCCTCTTTACCTCTGTAGTCTGGTCTCCTTCACCACCAGCAGGTAAACTCCCTCTATAGTCTGGTCTCCTTCACCACCAGCAGGTAAACTCCCTCTTTACCTCTGCAGTCTGGTCTCCTTCACCACCAGCAGGTAAACTCCCTCTGTAGTCTGGTCTCCTTCACCACCAGCAGGTAAACTCCCTCTTTACCTCTGTAGTCTGGTCTCCTTCACCATCAGCAGGTAAACTCCCTCTGTAGTCTGGTCTCCTTCACCACCAGCAGGTAAACTCCCTCTTTACCTCTGTAGTCTGGTCTCCTTCACCACCAGCAGGTAAACTCCTTCTGTAGTCTGGTCTCCTTCACCACCAGTAGGTAAACTCCCTCTTTACCTCTGTAGTCTGGTCTCCTTCACCACCAGCAGGTAAACTCCCTCTGTAGTCTTGTCCCCTTCACAACCAGCAGGTAAACTCCCTCTGTAGTCTGGTCCCCTTCACCACCAGCAGGTAAACTCCCTCTTTACCTCTGTAGTCTGGTCTCCTTCACCACCAGCAGGTAAACTCCCTCTGTAGTCTGGTCTCCTTCACCACCAGCAGGTAAACTCCCTCTTTACCTCTGTAGTCTGGTCTCCTTCACCACCAGCAGGTAAACTCCCTCTGTAGTCTGGTCTCCTTCACCACCAGTAGGTAAACTCCCTCTTTACCTCTGTAGTCTGGTCTCCTTCACCACCAGCAGGTAAACTCCCTCTGTAGTCTGGTCTCCTTCACCACCAGCAGGTAAACTCCCTCTGTAGTCTGGTCTCCTTCACCACCAGCAGGTAAACTCCCTCTGTAGTCTGGTCTCCTTCACCACCAGTAGGTAAACTCCCTCTTTACCTCTGTAGTCTGGTCTCCTTCACAACCAGCAGGTAAACTCCCTCTGTAGTCTGGTCCCCTTCACCACCAGCAGGTAAACTCCCTCTTTACCTCTGTAGTCTGGTCTCCTTCACCACCAGCAGGTAAACTCCCTCTGTAGTCTGGTCTCCTTCACAACCAGCAGGTAAACTCCCTCTGTAGTCTGGTCCCTTTCACCACCAGCAGGTAAACTCCCTCTTTACCTCTGTAGTCTGGTCTCCTTCACCACCAGCAGGTAAATTATATATATATACATATATATATATATATATATATCTTCAAAACATTTCCAAAACATACATTTGACACAATTCAGATGAAATGAACACATTGTAATGCCTAGAAAATAAGGTACATTGTAATAATTCAAAAATTCAAATGAGGCATTGGTTAAATCCATATACAATACTGCCACCGTGTGGCCAAATACAATAACTACCCCCCAAAATCCCGTCTGTGGGCCACATATAAATGAATGTACAATACCGCCACCGTGTGGCCAAATGTTACAACTACAACTACCCCTCAAATCCCGTTCTGCTTTCGCTCCATACCGTTCTGCAAACTAGAGAGCGGACATGTTAGCCCTGTCATAACGGGGATACACGGGTAGTTGGACTCTTAGTGCAGGGATTTTCTGCTAGGGAAATCATGGACGCCGTAAACGCTTTTAACCATGAGGTGAGTTGTCCCATAGACCGTCGTGAGAGAGTGTGTTTAGTCCCGTTAAAAATAGGGGACCCGTCGTGTGTCTCTCGCTGTTATGGAGAAGAGGCCTGTTATGGAGGCCTTGCCTTAACCAACTACCTATCTGTGTATCTTACTAACAGCTCTAATCCAGGATTATTATTATTGAAATACTTTATCGTTAAAAGATGATCTTCCTTGATTTATAACTTGATAGGTTTTGATTAATTTACTGTAGTTTATCACGCAGTATTGAACACGGCTCGGTTGACCAGGTAAGCTAAACGTTAGCTTGTTACAACGAGCTATCGACATCAACACGATAGTTAATTATACAACAAAAAAGCAAGCATGTTAACTTGAGCAAATAACAAGATTTCTGTTCAGTTTGAACAAAAATAACAGCTACTGTCAAAAAAAGGTTTGTGTTAAAACCATAAAAAAAAACATAACTAAGCGAGTTAATAGCTAAAAACGTTACGACGGGAATATAAGTTCCCCCCCGTTGTAGGTTAGCATCATTAAGGTGTTCAGGTTAGGATACTTTTTTTAATGTTAAAATTAGGGGTTAAAATGGTTAAGGTGACTAGTTAAAATATGTCCTAACATGTTATAAATATTTTTTTTTTTAAAGAATGCACTTCCAATCGTAACTGCACTCCTAGTTTACCAACAAAAACCATTGATTTGGTTATTAAGCTAAGTGAGCCAAATTGGTTAACACAGGAAACACTGAAGAGCGGTTAGCTAGTTGTACTAACGCATCTAATAAGAGATCCTAACGTTACTTCCAATGATATATTTCATGAATAATACCCGACGCGGGTGTGGTATTATGGCCTATATACCACAGGCTGTTTCTGATGAACAACGCGGAGTGCTTTGGATACAGAGTCCTTAACCTGTGAAATATATTGGTCATATAATTTACACCATAAACCCACCGCGGTGCCTTATATTGCTCTGGTGAGCTGGTTACTAACGTAATAAAGAGTAAAAAAAAAAAAAAATACATGTTTTTTTTTTGGTCATACCACTGGTGTATGGTCTGATATGCCGCGTCTTTCAGCCAATCAGCATGCAGGACTCTTACCACCCAGTTTATAAAGCTACAGTATATGTGTTCCCATAGATGACTGACAGGGGGCGCTGTTGTGAAGGCACCGTCCACCATTAGGATAGTCAAAAGGTACAGCCTCCGTAGGAATGAATTGGGAATCGTGGGGACTGCAATATAAGAACTCTATAAAATAAATACATGTTTAGTGAGAAATGATTGACTTCTATTCAAGTTCAAACAATACTATATGTTGTTTAAAAAAATAATAATGTATGTATTAGTGTCTGTACTGAAGAAGAACAAAACATGTATCTTCCAAATCCTGTAGCAGTTGAAATGCATCACAATATTGATTCTTTTTTAATTAACTAGGCAAGTCAGTTAAGAATAAATTACTATTTACAATGACAGCCTACTCCGGCCAAACCCGGACGACGCTGGACCAATTGTGCTCCGTCCTATGGGACTCCCAATCACGGCCGGATGTGATACAGCCTGGATTACTAGAATGTAAAGCTGGACAAATTCATGCATCATCCCATAATATTGTTTTCAATATTGCCAATCAATTTAAGATCAATTTTATGGAAAAGTTATTTCCCAATGAAGTCAGTAAAAATACATGGCAATGTCATGGTGATCTAATGCTGAAAGCCCCGTATCATACTAAATATACAAGTAGATTTACCAAATCTACACAGAGAAAAGCCCCAAAACAAATAGCCTCTGTATCACGCTGAACCTGTATTATTTGACAGGTAGCGGGCAAGACCGCGCAATCTTCCCTGGAGAAACCAAATCTAACAGGTTCTCAAACAGGCACATATAAGCGCAGGTACATCATTGTCTCGTATTCATCATACTGACTCCACAAAGTTTGGTGCACAAGCCACATAGTTTACTTCTATGGGTACTGATACGCGCACGCTCCTATTACGTACAACCAGAATGACAGAGACACACAGAACTCTTAACATAACCCGGGAAAAATACACAAAGGAAACGAATACCCTATGTTAGTAATCGTTGCTTGTCGCCTAGAGCTTGCAAAATAAACCGTTTATATTCTTGATCACCCCCAATTTTTTTGGGGGGGGCTGCATATTTATTATGGCTATCCTCTCTTCAATTTGACCTCTGCGCTGTACCCGACCCTATAGCTGTACAGAAAATCCGTCAGCAGTCAGTTCACTAGCTCCCCCGACCTCTGTTAATTGAAAGTTTGCTAGTCCAATCAGAGGGACGAGGTTGCGTTTCACTAGCCAATCTGTTGTGTGTATTTGTGTGTGTACAGGAGGAGTATGACAATGTTGATATACATCATTGGTTACTCCTTCTAGTCCAAGGTCCTTTGTGGTACGGTTCTAGAAAAATAAATCACTAAACTTTCATATCACATTAAAATAATTTCACAAATGCAAAATACACACTTATGTACAGTGTTTTAACAGGTTAACACAGTACTTTTCAGTAAAAACATGTTTACTGCGTCTGTCTTCCTTTTATAGACAGACTCAGATATCTAATTAGCACAGATTGTCCACTCTGTCTTCCGTTTATAGACAGACTCAGATATCTAATTAGCACAGATTGTCCACTCTGTCTTCCGTTTATAGACAGACTCAGATATCTAATTAGCACAGATTGTCCACTCTGTCTTCCTTTTATAGACAGACTAAGATATCTAATTAGCACAGATTGTCCACTCTGTCTTCCGTTTATAGACAGACTCAGATATCTAATTAGCACAGATTGTCCACTGTCTTCCGTTTATAGACAGACTCAGATATCTAATTAGCACAGATTGTCCACTCTGTCTTCCGTTTATAGACAGACTCAGATATCTAATTAGCACAGATTGTCCACTCTGTCTTCTGTTTAAAGACAGACTCAGATATCTAATTAGCACAGATTGTCCACTCTGTCTTCTGTTTATAGACAGACTCAGATAGCTAATTAACACAGATTGTCCACTCTGTCTTCTGTTTATAGACAGACTCAGATAGCTAATTAACACAGATTGTCCACTCTGTCTTCTGTTTATAGACAGACTCAGATAGCTAATTAACACAGATTGTCCACTCTGTCTTCTGTTTATAGACAGACTCAGATAGCTAATTAACACAGATTGTCCACTCTGTCTTCTGTTTATAGACAGACTCAGATAGCTAATTAACACAGATTGTCCACTCTGTCTTCTGTTTATAGACAGACTCAGATATCTAATTAGCACAGATTGTCCACTCTGTCTTCTGTTTATAGACAGACTCAGATAGCTAATTAACACAGATTGTCCACTCTATAAAAGGTGTGTAGTAATTTCACCTTTTTGTTTAAAAAAAATAATTTCTTGCTGACTTTAAAGATGCATTCCTTATATTTCCAAAACTTCCTCAAGCGATGCGTGTTAAAAGCCAAATGCAGTCAAAAAAATGTGATTTTTTTTTTTCCTCCTGTGTTTTTATAAAGATTTCCACACCGTGAGTTTGAAATAATACTGTGAAATTGTGAAAATGATAATAATGCCCTTTTAGTGTAACAGCTGTTTTGAAAAGACTTCCTGACATTTCAGCCTGTTTTGTTGGGATGGAGTTTTGGCCCGCCATTGTGACATCACCAGGCGGTTAATTGGTTAATAGACGAATAGAGTTCCAAACCCTTTCTACCAATAACGTCTGGTTTTCTTACTTGAGAAATTGCTTTTTGCAAAGAAGCAATAATGCATTCATAAAGTATTTAGGCCCCTTCACTATTTCCACATTGTTAAAATACATAGATATTACTGCACTGTTGGAGCTAGAAACACAAGCATTTATCTAGATATTACTGTACTGTTGGAGCTAGAAACACAAGCATTAGATATTACTGCACTGTTGGAGCTAGAAACACAAGCATTTATCTAGATATTACTGCACTGTTGGAGCTAGAAACACAAGCATTAGATATTACTGTACTGTTGGAGCTAGAAACACAAGCATTAGATATTACTGTACTGTTGGAGCTAGAAACACAAGCATTTATCTAGATATTACTACACTGTTGGAGCTAGAAACAAGCATTTATCTAGATATTACTACACTGTTGGAGCTAGAAACAAGCATTTATCTAGATATTACTGCACTGTTGGAGCTAGAAACACAAGCATTTATCTAGATATTACTGCACTGTTGGAGCTAGAAACACAAGCATTAGATATTACTGCACTGTTGGAGCTAGAAACACAAGCATTTATCTAGATATTACTGCACTGTTGGAGCTAGAAACACAAGCATTAGATATTACTGTACTGTTGGAGCTAGAAACACAAGCATTAGATATTACTGTACTGTTGGAGCTAGAAACACAAGCATTAGGTATTACTGCACCTTTTGGAGCTAGAAACACAAGCATTTCGCTTCCCCTGCGATAACCTCTGCCAATTATGTGTACGTGACTAATGAGATTAGTTTTTTATTTGAGGAGTACCTACCATAGGAGTCACCTCGAAGCGTACCGTTGACTGTGTACAGACCTACTGTGCTGCAGGAGTTGTGACCTGTTGTTGTTGTTGGTCATCTCTCTCTCCCTCTTTCGTCTCTCCTCTTTCTCACTCTTTCTCTCTCCCCCAGCTGTTCTCCTTGATGGACATGAAGCCCCCAATATCTCGAGCCAAGATGATATCCATCACTAAGTCAGCCATCAAAGCTATGAAGGTAAGTTGTGTGTGGAATGAGAGTATAAATCGATGCTTTGCGGAGGGAGAGAAGTCGTGCTCTCGACAGGGACAGCTGGTTGTGTGTGTGTGTGTGTGTGTGTGTGTGTGTGTGTGTGAGAGATAAAACCACTGAACCAGCTCCGCCTGCTATGTTCAGTGTCGGACCGTAAGTCTAAGACAACACCATGTGTGTCTGTTTACAAGTCCTAAGAGCCAGACTCAGATTAAAGGGTTACTGTTGAGATTCGGACAACTTAACCATTTTCCCCCCGATACAATTCTAACTGGCGTTAATTAAGGTAAATCCATTTTGTTTTAAACAAAACATTCCATACCTGCTTTCCCACGGAAGAAGTGGTCAGAAAGGGATGTTTTCAGACCTGAAGGCCAAAACGTTCAGGAGATAAAAGGTGGCATCGTATAGTGTTAGCTTTCTGCTGTGCTAGTTATCTCAGTCAGTCTCTGAATTAATAAGGAGACAGGCATCGTATAGTGTTAGCTTTCTGCTGTGCTAGTTATCTCAGTCAGTCTCTGAATTAATAAGGAGACAGGCATCGTATAGTGTTAGCTTTCTGCTGTGCTAGTTATCTCAGTCAGTCTCTGAATTAATAAGGAGACAGGCATCGTATAGTGTTAGCTTTCTGCTGTGCTAGTTATCTCAGTTAGTGTCTGAATTAATAAGGAGACAGGCATCGTATAGTGTTAGCTTTCTGCTGTGCTAGTTATCTCAGTCAGTGTCTGAATTAATAAGGAGACAGGCATCGTATAGTGTTAGCTTTCTGCTGTGCTAGTTATCTCAGTGTCTGAATTAATAAGGAGACAGGCATCGTATAGTGTTAGCTTTCTGCTGTGCTAGTTATCTCAGTGTCTGAATTAATAAGGAGACAGGCATCGTATAATGTTAGCTTTCTGCTGTGCTAGTTATCTCAGTGTCTGAATTAATAAGGAGACAGGCATCGTATAGTGTTAGCTTTCTGCTGTGCTAGTTATCTCAGTCAGTGTCTGAATTAATAAGGAGACAGGCATCGTATAGTGTTAGCTTTCTGCTGTGCTAGTTATCTCAGTGTCTGAATTAATAAGGAGACAGGCATCGTATAGTGTTAGCTTTCTGCTGTGCTAGTTATCTCAGTGTCTGAATTAATAAGGAGACAGGCATCGTATAGTGTTAGCTTTCTGCTGTGCTAGTTATCTCAGTGTCTGAATTAATAAGGAGACAGGCATCGTATAATGTTAGCTTTCTGCTGTGCTAGTTATCTCAGTGTCTGAATTAATAAGGAGACAGGCATCGTATAGTGTTAGCTTTCTGCTGTGCTAGTTATCTCAGTGTCTGAATTAATAAGGAGACAGGCATCGTATAATGTTAGCTTTCTGCTGTGCTAGTTATCTCAGTGTCTGAATTAATAAGGAGACAGGCATCGTATAGTGTTAGCTTTCTGCTGTGCTAGTTATCTCAGTCAGTGTCTGAATTAATAAGGAGACAGGCATCGTATAGTGTTAGCTTTCTGCTGTGCTAGTTATCTCAGTGTCTGAATTAATAAGGAGACAGGCATCGTATAGTGTTAGCTTTCTGCTGTGCTAGTTATCTCAGTGTCTGAATTAATAAGGAGACAGGCATCGTATAGTGTTAGCTTTCTGCTGTGCTAGTTATCTCAGTGTCTGAATTAATAAGGAGACAGGCATCGTATAGTGTTAGCTTTCTGCTGTGCTAGTTATCTCAGTGTCTGAATTAATAAGGAGACAGGCATCGTATAGTGTTAGCTTTCTGCTGTGCTAGTTATCTCAGTCAGTGTCTGAATTAATAAGGAGACAGGCATCGTATAGTGTTAGCTTTCTGCTGTGCTAGTTATCTCAGTGTCTGAATTAATAAGGAGACAGGCATCGTATAGTGTTAGCTTTCTGCTGTGCTAGTTATCTCAGTGTCTGAATTAATAAGGAGACAGGCATCGTATAGTGTTAGCTTTCTGCTGTGCTAGTTATCTCAGTGTCTGAATTAATAAGGAGACAGGCATCGTATAGTGTTAGCTTTCTGCTGTGCTAGTTATCTCAGTGTCTGAATTAATAAGGAGACAGGCATCGTATAGTGTTAGCTTTCTGCTGTGCTAGTTATCTCAGTCAGTGTCTGAATTAATAAGGAGACAGGCATCGTATAGTGTTAGCTTTCTGCTGTGCTAGTTATCTCAGTGTCTGAATTAATAAGGAGACAGGCATCGTATAGTGTTAGCTTTCTGCTGTGCTAGTTATCTCAGTCAGTGTCTGAATTAATAAGGAGACAGGCATCGTATAGTGTTAGCTTTCTGCTGTGCTAGTTATCTCAGTTAGTGTCTGAATTAATAAGGAGACAGGCATCGTATAGTGTTAGCTTTCTGCTGTGCTAGTTATCTCAGTCAGTGTCTGAATTAATAAGGAGACAGGCATCGTATAGTGTTAGCTTTCTGCTGTGCTAGTTATCTCAGTGTCTGAATTAATAAGGAGACAGGCATCGTATAGTGTTAGCTTTCTGCTGTGCTAGTTATCTCAGTGTCTGAATTAATAAGGAGACAGGCATCGTATAGTGTTAGCTTTCTGCTGTGCTAGTTATCTCAGTCAGTGTCTGAATTAATAAGGAGACAGGCATCGTATAGTGTTAGCTTTCTGCTGTGCTAGTTATCTCAGTGTCTGAATTAATATGGAGACAGCCATCGTATAGTGTTAGCTTTCTGCTGTGTTTGAGAAGTCAAAGCGCTTTGGATAAGTTCTTGATTTCCTTGCGTTTTTATTCTCCTCTGCTCCTCTTCCCTCTTCTCCGAGCAGAGCAGGCAGGCCCGTTGCCCTAGCAACTCCACACAGACACAGTGTGTGACATGGTACCATGTCAGAGTGGTCATACCTTCCTGTCTGGTAGTAATGTGGTTACCATGGTAACATGTCAGTGTTCAAACCCTCCTGTCTTGTGTCCCGTATACAGTATTTGTTCCCTGATCCTGGTCCAGAATACACAGGGTTTCTCCCTCCCCATATTGACTGATACCTGATCCTGGTCCAGAATACACAGGGTTTCTCCCTCCCCATATTGACTGATACCTGATCCTGGTCCAGAATACCCAGGGTTTCTCCCTCCCCATATTGACTGATACCTGATCCTGGTTCAGAATACCCAGGGTTTCTCCCTCCCCATATTGACTGATACCTGATCCTGGTTCAGAATACACAGGGTTTCTCCCTCCCCATATTGACTGATCCTGGTTCAGAATACCCAGGGTTTCTCCCTCCCATATTGACTGATCCTGGTTCAGAATACCCAGGGTTTCTCCCTCCCCATATTGACTGATACCTGATTCTGGTTCAGAATATCCAGGGTTTCTCCCTCCCCATATTGACTGATACCTGATCCTGGTTCAGAATACACAGGGTTTCTCCCTCCCCATATTGACTGATCCTGGTTCAGAATACCCAGGGTTTCTCCCTCCCATATTGACTGATCCTGGTTCAGAATACCCAGGGTTTCTCCCTCCCATATTGACTGATCCTGGTTCAGAATACCCAGGGTTTCTCCCTCCCCATATTGACTGATACCTGATCCTGGTCCAGAATACCCAGGGTTTCTCCCTCCCCATATTGACTGATCCTGGTCCAGAATACCCAGGGTTTCTCCCTCCCCATATTGACTGATCCTGGTTCAGAATACACAGGGTTTCTCCCTCCCCATATTGACTGATACCTGATCCTGGTTCAGAATACACAGGGTTTCTCCCTCCCCATATTGACTGATACCTGATCCTGGTTCAGAATACCCAGGGTTTCTCCCTCCCCATATTGACTGATACCTGATCCTGGTTCAGAATACCCAGGGTTTCTCCCTCCCATATTGACTGATACCTGATCCTGGTTCAGAATACCCAGGGTTTCTCCCTCCCCATATTGACTGATACCATTAAATAATAATATACAATACAAGTAAAACGTATGTAGTTACATGTTAATGCTGCTTCACCAGGTCTCTGTCCATTCAGAGACATCAGTATCTGTCTGTCAGAGTGCCAGGTCTCTGTCCATTCAGAGACATCAGTATCTGTCTGTCAGAGTGCCAGGTCTCTGTCCATTCAGAGACATCAGTATCTGTCTGTCAGAGTGCCAGGTCTCTGTCCATTCAGAGACATCAGTATCTGTCTGTCAGAGTGCCAGGTCTCTGTCCATTCAGAGACATCAGTATCTGTCTGTCAGAGTGCCAGGTCTCTGTCCATTCAGAGACATCAGTATCTGTCTGTCAGAGTGCCAGGTCTCTGTCCATTCAGAGACATCAGTATCTGTCTGTCAGAGTGCCAGGTCCCTGTCCATTCAGAGACATCAGTATCTGTCTGTCAGAGTGCCAGGTCCCTGTCCATTCAGAGACATCAGTATCTGTCTGTCAGAGTGCCAGGTCTCTGTCCATTCAGAGACATCAGTATCTGTCTGTCAGAGTGCCAGGTCTCTGTCCATTCAGAGACATCAGTATCTGTCTGTCAGAGTGCCAGGTCCCTGTCCATTCAGAGACATCAGTATCTGTCTGTCAGAGTGCCAGGTCCCTGTCCATTCAGAGACATCAGTATCTGTCTGTCAGAGTGCCAGGTCTCTGTCCATTCAGAGACATCAGTATCTGTCTGTCAGAGTGCCAGGTCTCTGTCCATTCAGAGACATCAGTATCTGTCTGTCAGAGTGCCAGGTCTCTGTCCATTCAGAGACATCAGTATCTGTCTGTCAGAGTGCCAGGTCTCTGTCCATTCAGAGACATCAGTATCTATCTGTCAGAGTGCCAGGTCTCTGTCCATTCAGAGACATCAGTATCTGTCTGTCAGAGTGCCAGGTCTCTGTCCATTCAGAGACATCAGTATCTGTCTGTCAGAGTGCCAGGTCTCTGTCCATTCAGAGACATCAGTATCTGTCTGTCAGAGTGCCAGGTCTCTGTCCATTCAGAGACATCAGTATCTGTCTGTCAGAGTGCCAGGTCCCTGTCCATTCAGAGACATCAGTATCTGTCTGTCAGAGTGCCAGGTCTCTGTCCATTCAGAGACATCAGTATCTGTCTGTCAGAGTGCCAGGTCTCTGTCCATTCAGAGACATCAGTATCTGTCTGTCAGAGTGCCAGGTCTCTGTCCATTCAGAGACATCAGTATCTGTCTGTCAGAGTGCCAGGTCTCTGTCCATTCAGAGACATCAGTATCTATCTGTCAGAGTGCCAGGTCTCTGTCCATTCAGAGACATCAGTATCTGTCTGTCAGAGTGCCAGGTCTCTGTCCATTCAGAGACATCAGTATCTGTCTGTCAGAGTGCCAGGTCTCTGTCCATTCAGAGACATCAGTATCTGTCTGTCAGAGTGCCAGGTCTCTGTCCATTCAGAGACATCAGTATCTGTCTGTCAGAGTGCCAGGTCTCTGTCCATTCAGAGACATCAGTATCTGTCTGTCAGAGTGCCAGGTCTCTGTCCATTCAGAGACATCAGTATCTGTCTGTCAGAGTGCCAGGTCTCTGTCCATTCAGAGACATCAGTATCTGTCTGTCAGAGTGCCACGTCTCTGTCCATTCAGAGACATCAGTATCTGTCTGTCAGAGTGCCACGTCTCTGTCCATTCAGAGACATCAGTATCTGTCTGTCAGAGTGCCAGGTCTCTGTCCATTCAGAGACATCAGTATCTGTCTGTCAGAGTGCCAGGTCTCTGTCCATTCAGAGACATCAGTATCTGTCTGTCAGAGTGCCAGGTCTCTGTCCATTCAGAGACATCAGTATCTGTCTGTCAGAGTGCCAGGTCTCTGTCCATTCAGAGACATCAGTATCTGTCTGTCAGAGTGCCAGGTCTCTGTCCATTCAGAGACATCAGTATCTGTCTGTCAGAGTGCCAGGTCTCTGTCCATTCAGAGACATCAGTATCTGTCTGTCAGAGTGCCAGGTCTCTGTCCATTCAGAGACATCAGTATCTGTCTGTCAGAGTGCCAGGTCTCTGTCCATTCAGAGACATCAGTATCTGTCTGTCAGAGTGCCAGGTCTCTGTCCATTCAGAGACATCAGTATCTGTCTGTCAGAGTGCCAGGTCTCTGTCCATTCAGAGACATCAGTATCTGTCTGTCAGAGTGCCAGGTCTCTGTCCATTCAGAGACATCAGTATCTGTCTGTCAGAGTGCCAGGTCTCTGTCCATTCAGAGACATCAGTATCTGTCTGTCAGAGTGCCAGGTCTCTGTCCATTCAGAGACATCAGTATCTGTCTGTCAGAGTGCCAGGTCTCTGTCCATTCAGAGACATCAGTATCTGTCTGTCAGAGTGCCAGGTCTCTGTCCATTCAGAGACATCAGTATCTGTCTGTCAGAGTGCCAGGTCTCTGTCCATTCAGAGACATCAGTATCTGTCTGTCAGAGTGCCAGGTCTCTGTCCATTCAGAGACATCAGTATCTGTCTGTCAGTGCCAGGTCTCTGTCCATTCAGAGACATCAGTATCTGTCTGTCAGAGTGCCAGGTCTCTGTCCATTCAGAGACATCAGTATCTGTCTGTCAGAGTGCCAGGTCTCTGTCCATTCAGAGACATCAGTATCTGTCTGTCAGAGTGCCAGGTCTCTGTCCATTCAGAGACATCAGTATCTGTCTGTCAGAGTGCCAGGTCTCTGTCCATTCAGAGACATCAGTATCTGTCTGTCAGAGTGCCAGGTCTCTGTCCATTCAGAGACATCAGTATCTGTCTGTCAGAGTGCCAGGTCTCTGTCCATTCAGAGACATCAGTATCTGTCTGTCAGAGTGCCAGGTCTCTGTCCATTCAGAGACATCAGTATCTGTCTGTCAGAGTGCCAGGTCTCTGTCCATTCAGAGACATCAGTATCTGTCTGTCAGAGTGCCAGGTCTCTGTCCATTCAGAGACATCAGTATCTGTCTGTCAGAGTGCCAGGTCTCTGTCCATTCAGAGACATCAGTATCTGTCTGTCAGAGTGCCAGGTCTCTGTCCATTCAGAGACATCAGTATCTGTCTGTCAGAGTGCCAGGTCTCTGTCCATTCAGAGACATCAGTATCTGTCTGTCAGAGTGCCAGGTCTCTGTCCATTCAGAGACATCAGTATCTGTCTGTCAGAGTGCCAGGTCTCTGTCCATTCAGAGACATCAGTATCTGTCTGTCAGAGTGCCAGGTCTCTGTCCATTCAGAGACATCAGTATCTGTCTGTCAGAGTGCCAGGTCTCTCTCCATTCAGAGACATCAGTATCTGTCTGTCAGAGTGCCAGGTCTCTGTCCATTCAGAGACATCAGTATCTGTCTGTCAGAGTGCCAGGTCTCTGTCCATTCAGATACATCAGTATCTGTCTGTCAGAGTGCCAGGTCTCTGTCCATTCAGAGACATCAGTATCTGTCTGTCAGAGTGCCAGGTCTCTGTCCATTCAGAGACATCAGTATCTGTCTGTCAGAGTGCCAGGTCTCTGTCCATTCAGAGACATCAGTATCTGTCTGTCAGAGTGCCAGGTCTCTGTCCATTCAGAGACATCAGTATCTGTCTGTCAGAGTGCCAGGTCTCTGTCCATTCAGAGACATCAGTATCTGTCTGTCAGAGTGCCAGGTCTCTGTCCATTCAGAGACATCAGTATCTGTCTGTCAGAGTGCCAGGTCTCTGTCCATTCAGAGACATCAGTATCTGTCTGTCAGTGCCAGGTCTCTGTCCATTCAGAGACATCAGTATCTGTCTGTCAGAGTGCCAGGTCTCTCTCCATTCAGAGACATCAGTATCTGTCTGTCAGAGTGCCAGGTCTCTGTCCATTCAGAGACATCAGTATCTGTCTGTCAGTGCCAGGTCTCTGTCCATTCAGAGACATCAGTATCTGTCTGTCAGAGTGCCAGGTCTCTCTCCATTCAGAGACATCAGTATCTGTCTGTCAGAGTGCCAGGTCTCTGTCCATTCAGAGACATCAGTATCTGTCTGTCAGAGTGCCAGGTCTCTGTCCATTCAGAGACATCAGTATCTGTCTGTCAGAGTGCCAGGTCTCTGTCCATTCAGAGACATCAGTATCTGTCTGTCAGAGTGCCAGGTCTCTGTCCATTCAGAGACATCAGTATCTGTCTGTCAGAGTGCCAGGTCTCTGTCCATTCAGAGACATCAGTATCTGTCTGTCAGAGTGCCAGGTCTCTGTCCATTCAGAGACATCAGTATCTGTCTGTCAGAGTGCCAGGTCTCTGTCCATTCAGAGACATCAGTATCTGTCTGTCAGAGTGCCAGGTCTCT
Organism: Oncorhynchus mykiss; assembly: GCF_013265735.2. NCBI lineage: Eukaryota > Metazoa > Chordata > Actinopteri > Salmoniformes > Salmonidae > Oncorhynchus > Oncorhynchus mykiss. Next base: position 42,915,461 of record NC_048593.1, read on the forward strand.
GTCCATTCAGAGACATCAGTATCTGTCTGTCAGTGCCAGGTCTCTGTCCATTCAGAGACATCAGTATCTGTCTGTCAGAGTGCCAGGTCTCTCTCCATTCAGAGACATCAGTATCTGTCTGTCAGAGTGCCAGGTCTCTGTCCATTCAGAGACATCAGTATCTGTCTGTCAGAGTGCCAGGTCTCTGTCCATTCAGAGACATCAGTATCTGTCTGTCAGAGTGCCAGGTCTCTGTCCATTCAGAGACATCAGTATCTGTCTGTCAGAGTGCCAGGTCTCTGTCCATTCAGAGACATCAGTATCTGTCTGTCAGAGTGCCAGGTCTCTGTCCATTCAGAGACATCAGTATCTGTCTGTCAGAGTGCCAGGTCTCTGTCCATTCAGAGACATCAGTATCAAGCCTGTCTGTCAGAGTGCCACGTCTCTGTCCATTCAGAGACATCAGTATCAAGCCTGTCTGTCAGAGTGCCAGGTCTCTGTCCATTCAGAGACATCAGTATCTATCTGTCAGAGTGCCATGTCTCTGTCCATTCAGAGACATCAGTATCAAGCCTGTCTGTCAGAGTGCCAGGTCTCTGTCCATTCAGAGACATCAGTATCTAGCCTGTCTGTCTGGCTGGACAGAGTCTCTATGTGATGGTTCCATACATGTTTCTCGTAACACACACAGGTCACTGTTCTATTACCAATGGCAGTTAGGATGGGTCATATTTGACTCACAAGCAAGTACTATGTTGAAGTTTGAACAGGTCAGACTAAAACCTACCTAATTCTGTTCTTCTCATCGATGACTGTTGGTGAGCAGGTAAGTGGTCAGGCTGGAGGTGAGGTCTTTGCCAGAGCCTCATTGATGGACATAGCAGCATAGCTCAGTTCCTGGCCCCTCATCAAAGATACTGGTCGATCTCACACACACACACACACACACGCACACGCACACACACACAGATTCCATTACCAATGGTAGTTATGATTATCTTGGTGGAACCAAGCTATGGATGTGTTCAGCTTTCTATTTCACTTCAGATATCATCAAATTAAATAGAATGATAAACACAGATCAGGCTGGTTCCCATCAGGCTAGGTAATACCCTGGTCATTATATGGTGATCAGGCTGGTTCCCATCAGGCTAGGATATACCCTGGTCATTATATGGTGATCAGGCTGGCTCCATCAGGCTAGGTTATACCCTGGTCATTATATGGTGATCAGGCTGGTTCCCATCAGGCTAGGTTATACCCTGGTCATTATATGGTGATCAGGCTGGCTCCACCAGGCTAGGTAATACCCTGGTCATTATATGGTGATCAGGCTGGCTCCATCAGGCTAGGATATACCCTGGTCATTATATTGTAATATACCCTTGTAAAACTGACCATCCTACCAATCCTCGACTTTGGCGATGTCATTTACAAAATAGCCTCCAATACCCTACTCAACAAATTGGATGCAGTCTATCACAGTGCAATCCGTTTTGTCACCAAAGCCCCATATACTACCCACCATTGCGACCTGTACGCTCTCGTTGGCTGGCCCTCGCTTCATACTCGTCGCCAAACCCACTGGCTCCATGTCATCTACAAGACCCTGCTAGGTAAAGTCCCACCTTATCTCAGCTCGCTGGTCACCATTGCATCTCCCACCTGTAGCACACGCTCCAGCAGGTATATCTCTCTAGTCACCCCCAAAACCAATTCTTTCTTTGGCCGCCTCTCTTTCCAGTTCTCTGCTGCCAATGACTGGAACGAACTACAAAAATCTCTGAAACTGGAAACACTTATCTCCCTCACTAGCTTTAAGCACCAACTGTCAGAGCAGCTCACAGATTACTGCACCTGTACATAGCCCACCTATAATTTAGCCCTATCAACTACCTCTTTCCCAACTGTATTTAATTAATTTATTTATTTTGCTCCTTTGCACCCCATTATTTTTATTTCTAATTTGCACATTCTTCCATTGCAAAACTACCATTCCAGTGTTTTACTTGCTATATTGTATTTACCTTGCCACCAAGGCCTTTTTTGCCTTTACCTCCCTTCTCACCTCATTTGCTCACATCGTATATAGACTTGTTTATACTGTATTATTGACTGTATGTTTGTTTTACTCCATGTGTAACTCTGTGTTGTTGTATCTGTCGAACTGCTTTGCTTTATCTTGGCCAGGTCGCAATTGTAAATGAGAACTTGTTCTCAACTGGCCTACCTGGTTAAATAAAGGTGTTCTCAACTGGCCTACCTGGTTAAATAAAGGTGTTCTCAACTGGCCTACCTGGTTAAATAAAGGTGTTCTCGACTGGCCTACCTGGTTAAATAAAGGTGTTCTCAACTAGCCTACCTGGTTAAATAAAGGTGTTCTCAACTGGCCTACCTGGTTAAATAAAGGTGAAATAAATAAAAAATAAATAAATATAGTGATCAGGCTGGTTCCATCAGGCTAGGATATACCCTGGACATTATATAGTGATCAGGCTGGTTCACACCAGGCTAGGTTATACCCTGGACAAAGCTGTTGCAACTGAGAGGTGAAGGTTGCTGGCTGGATACTTGCCAACATGTGTCTGACTGTTCCATTCATATGAATGTTCACAGTGAGGTCATGTGGTTGACTGTTCCATTTATATGAATGCTCACAGTGAGGTCATGTCTGTCTGTTCCATTCATAGGAATGCTCACAGTGAGGTCACGTGGTTGTCTGTTCCATTCATAGGAATGCTCACAGTGAGGTCATGTCTGCCTGTTCCATTCATAGGAATGCTCACAGTGAGGTCATGTCTGTCTGTTCCATTCATATGAATGCTCACAGTGAGGTCATGTCTGTCTGTTCCATTCATAGGAATGCTCACAGTGAGGGCATGTCTGACTGATGTTGATGAGGGACCCCTTGCTGGTCATCTCGATACTGCGTGTTCAGCTGCAAACTGGACATCTCTAGAACTGCAGCAGGCACTCTTATGAGGTGGTGTTGACTGGGAGGGCCAGTGACGGGGAGATATAATAAACAGCCAAGTTGTAAATTGTATTTTGTTCTACAGAAAGGACAAAGATTGGTTTTGCTAATGATTCTACTAGATGTATCTGCTAGTTTATCAAGCCGGTTATTTTTTTACCATTAAACTTTTCACATAACAGATTTCCTGTCGTTGTTGATGAAGCCGTTCGTGTCCTCAGGGCAGTAACTCAGGTCACTATCAGAGGCCTCGTGATGGGGTGTCCTTGACATAGGATGTCGAGGGAGACTGGCAACAACAGAGGAGGTGTAACAGGGGGTACTTCTATCATAGGAGTTGAGGGAGACTGGTCACAACACAGGAGGTGTAACAGGGGGTACTTCTATCATAGGAGTTGAGGGAGACTGGTCACAACAGAGGAGGTGTAACGGGGTACTTCTATCATAGGAGTCGAGGGAGACTGGTCACAACAGAGGAGGTGTAACAGGGGGTACTTCTATCATAGGAGTCGAGGGAGACTGGTCACAACAGAGGATGTGTAACAGGGGGTACTTCTATCATAGGAGTTGAGGGAGACTGGTCACAACAGAGGAGGTGTAACAGGGGGTACTTCTATCATAGGAGTCGAGGGAGACTGGTCACAACAGAGGAGGTGTAACAGGGGGTACTTCTATCATAGGAGTCGAGGGAGACTGGTCACAACAGAGGAGGTGTAACAGGGGGTACTTCTATCATAGGAGTCGAGGGAGACTGGTCACAACAGAGGAGGTGTAACAGGGGGTACTTCTATCATAGGAGTCGAGGGAGACTGGTCACAACAGAGGAGGTGTAACAGGGGGTACTTCTATCATAGGAGTCGAGGGAGACTGGTCACAACAGAGGAGGTGTAACAGGGGGTACTTCTATCATAGGAGTCGAGGGAGACTGGTCACAACAGAGGAGGTGTAACAGGGGGTACTTCTATCATAGGAGTCGAGGGAGACTGGTCACAACAGAGGAGGTGTAACGGGGTACTTCTATCATAGGAGTTGAGGGAGACTGGTAACAACAGAGGAGGTGTAACAGGGGGTACTTCTATCATAGGAGTTGAGGGAGACTGGTCACAACAGAGGAGGTGTAACAGGGGGTACTTCTATCATAGGAGTCGAGGGAGACTGGTAACAACAGAGGAGGTGTAACAGGGGGTAATGGTAACAACAGAGGGAGAATGGCACTTTCATTCTGAGCTCTTGCTTGACAAGCTGTTAAAATAGCAAGTGAACCTTCGAATGCAATTTATTTTTGGAGGTCGGTCAACCATTGCTGGACATGTTATGGTACATGGTATGGTACATGTTATGGTACATGGTATGGTACATGGTATGGTACATGGTATGGTACATGCTATGGTACATGTTATGGTACATGGTATGGTACATGGTACGGTACATGGTATGGTACATGTTATGGTACATGGTGTGGTACATGTTATGGTGCATGCTATGGTACATGTTATGGTACATGCTATGGTACATGTTATGGTACATGCTATGGTACATGGTATGGTACATGGTATGGTACATGTTATGGTACATGGTATGGTACATGGTATGGCACATGGTATGGTACATGTTATGGTACATGTTATGGTACATGGTATGGTGCATGGTATGGTGCATGGTATGGTGCATGGTATGGTGCATGGTATGGTACATGTTATGGTACATGTTATGGTACATGTTATGGTGCATGGTATGGTGCATGGTATGGTACATGGTATGGTACATGTTATGGTACATGGTATGGTACATGGTATGGTACATGGTATGGTACACGCCATTGCTCCTTCTGGTAGATTCCGGCGTCCGTTCAACTGTGCACTTTTTGCCTAACAGAAAAACAGGGTTGGCGATTGTCATCATCCCTCAATTATAAACGTAGCTCGAGAAATAAGGTCATCTCGTTTGGAAGTTAATTCTATGCTTTATAGACTGACTAATTTTTTATAATTTTTTTTAAATCAAGAAATGTATGGAATAGAAACGCTGTTTGTAAGTTTAAAAAAAAAATGTTATCAAACTCAGCCCTTTATATATTCCAGTGTAAACATGACTGTCTCATGTTTTGTAAAAAACGGGTCAACTTTGAGCACCTTTTATCTCCTGAATTTTTCCGCCTTCAGGTCTGAAAACATCACTTTCTGACCACTTCTTCCGTGGGACAGCAGGTATGGAATGTTTTGTTTAAAACAAAATGGATTTACCTTAATTAACGCCAGTTAGAATTGGATCGGGGGGGGAAATGGTTTAGTTGTCCGAATCTCAACAGTAACCCTTTAATCTGAGTCTGGCTCTTAGGACTTGTAAACAGACACACATGGTGTTGTCTTAGACTTACGGTCCGACACTGAACATAGCAGGCGGAGCTGGTTCAGTGGTTTTATCTCTCACACACACACACACACACACACACACACACGTATGATTTATTATTAATGTTTTAAACAAAAGGATGCGAGAAAAAAGTGATTTTTAAACCCATTAGTGCAATGACTGAACGTCTCCATTAAATAAATAAAAATATATATTTTAACCTTTATAACTAGGAAAGTCGGTCAAGAACAAATTCTTATTTATAATGACGGGCTTCCCGGGGAACAGTGGGTTAACTGCCTTGTTCAGGGGAACAGTGGGTTAACTGCTTTGTTCAGGGGAACAGTGGGTTAACTGCCTTGTTCAGGGGAACAGTGGGTTAACTGCCTTGTTCAGGGGAACAGTGGGTTAACTGCTTTGTTCAGGGGAACAGTGGGTTAACTGCCTTGTTCAGGGGAACAGTGGGTTAACTGCTTTGTTCAGGGGAACAGTGGGTTAACTGCTTTGTTCAGGGGAACAGTGGGTTAACTGCCTTGTTCAGGGGAACAGTGGGTTAACTGCCTTGTTCAGGGGAACAGTGGGTTAACTGCTTTTTTCAGGGGAACAGTGGGTTAACTGCTTTGTTCAGGGGAACAGTGGGTTAACTGCCTTGTTCAGGGGAACAGTGGGTTAACTGCCTTGTTCAGGGGAACAGTGGGTTAACTGCCTTGTTTCAGGGGAACAGTGGGTTAACTGCCTTGTTCAGGGGAACAGTGGGTTAACTGCCTTGTTCAGGGGAACAGTGGGTTAAACTGCCTTGTTCAGGGGAACAGTGGGTTAAACTGCCTTGTTCAGGGGAACAGTGGGTTAAACTGCCTTGTTCAGGGGAACAGTGGGTTAAACTGCCTTGTTCAGGGGAACAGTGGGTTAACTGTCTCGTTCAGGGGAACAGTGGGTTAACTGCCTTGTTCAGGGGAACAGTGGGTTAACTGCCTTGTTCAGGGGAACAGTGGGTTAACTGCCTCGTTCAGGGGGCAGAACAACCGATTTTGACTTTGTCAGCTCGGGGGGGATTTGATCTTGCAACCTTTCGGTTCCAAGTCCAATGCTCGAACCACTAGGCTACCCTGCCGCCCCCAGCATACACTAAGCATCCTTCTAATGAAGCCTAGTCCTCCTGCACTGGAAAACAGGCTCCATTTGAAGAGAGAATTTTAGTCCTTGACTAGGCTTCCGTCTGTGTCTGTTACTAAAACTCGGTGACATCTCTCTTCTCCCCTTTCCAGTTATATAAACACGTGGTCCAGATTGTTGAGAAGTTCATTAAAAAGGTGAGGCGCCTCCACACCTCATCGTCTTCTACACTGTGTGCTATACTTTCGGGATAGTCGACTCAGATCCTTACGAGATCCTAATCGCTGCTAGTTTTCTGTTCTACCTCATACCTCGATATCACCCAGGTGGTGACCCAGGCCTACATCAGTCCCTGATTTTAAAGGGGAAGAATTTAAGAAAGCAGTGGAACTGGCTTGGAGGTCCATACAGGCCTATACATTATCCACATCCCAAACTTCCTAGCATTGAGGCCTATACATTATCCACATCACAAACTTCCTACCATTGAGGCCTATACATTATCCTCAGCCCAAACTTCCTAGCATTGAGGCCTATACATTATCCACATCCCAAACTTCCTAGCATTGAGGCCTATACATTATCCACATCATAAACTTCCTAGCATTGAGGCCTATACATTATCCACATCCCAAACTTCCTAGCATTGACGTCTCTACATTATCCACATCCCAAACTTCCTAGCATTGAGGACTCTACATTATCCACATCCCAAACTTCCTAGCATTGAGGCCTATACATTATCCACATCCCAAACGTCCTAGCATTGAGGCCCTATACATTATCCACATCCCAAACTTCCTAGCATTGAGGCCTATACATTATCCACATCACAAACTTCCTACCATTGAGGCCTATACATTATCCTCAGCCCAAACTTCCTAGCATTGAGGCCTATACATTATCCACATCCCAAACTTCCTAGCATTGAGGTCTATACATTATCCTCAGCCCAAACTTCCTAGCATTGAGGCCTATACATTATCCACATCCCAAACTTCCTACCATTGAGGCCTATACATTATCCACATCCCAAACATCCTAGCATTGAGGTCAATACATTATCCACATCCCAAACTTCCTAGCATTGAGGCCTATACATTATCCACATCCCAAACTTCCTAGCATTGAGGTCTATACATTATCCACATCACAAACTTCCTACCATTGAGGCCTATACATTATCCTCAGCCCAAACTTCCTAGCATTGAGGCCTATACATTATCCACATCCCAAACTTCCTAGCATTGAGGTCAATACATTATCCACATCATAAACTTCCTAGCATTGAGGCCTATACATTATCCACATCCCAAACTTCCTAGCATTGAGGCCTATACATTATCCACATCACAAACTTCCTACCATTGAGGCCTATACATTATCCTCAGCCCAAACTTCCTAGCATTGAGGCCTATACATTATCCACATCCCAAACTTCCTAGCATTGAGGCCTATACATTATCCACATCCCAAACTTCCTAGCATTGAGGTCAATACATTATCCACATCCCAAACTTCCTAGCATTGAGGCCTATACATTATCCACATCCCAAACTTCCTAGCATTGAGGTCAATACATTATCCACATCCCAAACTTCCTAGCATTGAGGCCTATACATTATCCACATCCCAAACTTCCTAGCATTGAGGTCAATACATTATCCACATCCCAAACTTCCTAGCATTGAGGTCAATACATTATCCACATCATAAACTTCCTAGCATTGAGGCCTATACATTATCCACATCCCAAACTTCCTAGCATTGAGGTCAATACATTATCCACATCATAAACTTCCTAGCATTGAGGCCTATACATTATCCACATCACAAACTTCCTACCATTGAGGCCTATACATTATCCTCAGCCCAAACTTCCTAGCATTGAGGCCTATACATTATCCACATCCCAAACTTCCTAGCATTGAGGTCAATACGTTATCCACATCATAAACTTCCTAGCATTGAGGTCAATACATTATCCACATCCCAAACTTCCTAGCATTGAGGCCTATACATTATCCACATCCCAAACTTCCTAGCATTGAGGCCTATACATTATCCACATCCCAAACTTCCTAGCATTGAGGTCAATACATTATCCACATCCCAAACTTCCTAGCATTGAGGCCTATACATTATCCACATCCCAAACTTCCTAGCATTGAGGCCTATACATTATCCACATCCCAAACTTCCTAGCATTGAGGTCAATACATTATCCACATCCCAAACTTCCTAGCATTGAGGCCTATACATTATCCACATCCCAAACTTCCTAGCATTGAGGCCTATACATTATCCACATCCCAAACTTCCTAGCATTGAGGTCAATACATTATCCACATCCCAAACTTCCTAGCATTGAGGTCAATACATTATCCACATCCCAAACTTCCTAGCATTGAGGTCAATACATTATCCACATCATAAACTTCCTAGCATTGAGGCCTATACATTATCCACATCCCAAACTTCCTAGCATTGAGGCCTATACATTATCCACATCCCAAACTTCCTAGCATTGAGGCCTATACATTATCCACATCCCAAACTTCCTGTCTGGCTGTCTGTCTGTCTGTCTGTCTGTCTGTCTGTCTCGCTGTCTGTCTGTCTCGCTGTCTGTCTGTCTCGCTGTCTGTCTGTCTCGCTGTCTGTCTGTCTCGCTGTCTGTCTGTCTGGCTGTCTGTCTGTCTGTCTGTCTGTCTCGCTGTCTGTCTGTCTGTCTCGCTGTCTGTCTCGCTGTCTGTCTGTCTGTCTCGCTGTCTGTCTGTCTGTCTCGCTGTCTGTCTGTCTTGCTGTCTGTCTGTCTTGCTGTCTGTCTGTCTTGCTGTCTGTCTGTCTTGCTGTCTGTCTGTCTTGCTGTCTGTCTGTCTTGCTGTCTGTCTGTCTCGCTGTCTGTCTCGCTGTCTGTCTGTCTCGCTGTCTGTCTGTCTCGCTGTCTGTCTGTCTCGCTGTCTGTCTGTCTCGCTGTCTGTCTCGCTGTCTGTCTCGCTGTCTGTCTGTCTCGCTGTCTGTCTCGCTGTCTGTCTGTCTGTCTCGCTGTCTGTCTGTCTCGCTGTCTGTCTGTCTTGCTGTCTGTCTGTCTGTCTGTCTTGCTGTCTGTCTGTCTCGCTGTCTGTCTGTCTCGCTGTCTGTCTGTCTCGCTGTCTGTCTGTCTCGCTGTCTGTCTGTCTCGCTGTCTGTCTGTCTCGCTGTCTGTCTGTCTCGCTGTCTGTCTGTCTCGCTGTCTGTCTGTCTCGCTGTCTGTCTGTCTCGCTGTCTGTCTGTCTGTCTGTCTGTCTGTCTCGCTGTCTGTCTCGCTGTCTGTCTGTCTGTCTCGCTGTCTGTCTGTCTGGCCGTCTGTCTCGCTGTCTGTCTGTCTTGCTGTCTGTCTCTCTGTCTTGCTGTCTGTCTCTCTGTCTTGCTGTCTGTCTGTCTGTCTCGCTGTCTGTCTGTCTCGCTGTCTGTCTCGCTGTCTGTCTGTCTGTCTCGCTGTCTGTCTGTCTCGCTGTCTGTCTTACTGTCTCTCTTTGTCTGTATGTCTCCTCTCTCTCTCTCTCTGTCTGTATGTCTCCTGTCTCTCTCCCTCTTTGCCTGTCTGTTTGTCTCGCTGTCTGTTTGTCTCGCTGTCTGTTTGTCTCGCTGTCTGTTTGTCTCGCTGTCTGTTTGTCTCGCTGTCTGTCTGTCTCGCTGTCTGTCTGTCTGTCTCGTTGTCTGTCTTACTGTCTCTCCCTGTCTGTATGTCTCCTCTCTCTCTGTCTGTATGTCTCCTCTCTCTCTCTCTGTCTGTATGTCTCCTGTCTCTCTATCTCTCCATTTAATTTTCAATTGACTCTCTTTCTGTCTGTATCTTACTCCCCCCCAGTGTAAGCCGGAGTACAAGGTGGCAGGTCTATATGTTGTAGACTCCATCGTCCGACAGTCCCGTCATCAGTTTGGCATGGACAAGGACGTGTTCGGGCCACGGTTCACCAAGAACATCACAGGAACGTTTGAGAACCTCTGTCTCTGTCCCACTGAAGAACGGGTAAGACCATGATGATGATTATAATGGTGGTGAAACAAGTTATGATGGATACCTGAGGACGCTGTACTTACTTATAACAAATCTCTCTCTCTCCTCTTTTCTCTGCTCTTTTCTCTCTCTCTTTCCTCTCTCCTCTCGCTCCTTTCTCTCTCCTCTCTCTCCTTTCTCTCTCTCTTTCTCTCTACTTCTTTCTCTCTCCTTCTTTCTCTCTCCCCTTCTTTCTCTCTCTCTTTCTCACGATCCTCCCCTCTCTCTCCCTCTCTCTCCCTCCTATCTGTAGAGTAAGATAGTGCGTGTGTTGAATCTGTGGCAGAAGAATGGTGTGTTTAAGATGGAGATCATCCAGCCTCTTCTAGATATGGCGACATCTGGTTCCAGCAGTGTTGCAGACACCGAGATGGACGACCCAGACCCAGGTATTACTGTCTGTCTGTTAACCCAGACCCAGGTATTACTGTCTGTATGTTAACCCAGACCCAGGTATTACTGTCTGTCTGTTAACCCAGACCCAGGTATTACTGTCTGTCTGTTAACCCAGACCCAGGTATTACTGTCTGTCTGTTAACCCAGACCCAGGTATTACTGTCTGTCTGTTAACCCAGACCCAGGTATTACTGCTGTCTGTCTGTTAACCCAGACCCAGGTATTACTGTCTGTCTGTTAACCCAGACCCAGGTATTACTGTCTGTCTGTTAACCCAGACCCAGGTATTACTGCTGTCTGTCTGTTAACCCAGAACCAGGTATTACTGTCTGTCTGTTAACCCAGACCCAGGTATTACTGTCTGTTAACCCAGACCAAGGTGTCACTGCTGTCTGTCTGTCTGTGGATATGTCAGTCTGTCTGTCTGTTAGCTCAGACCAAGGTATTACTGCTGCCTGTCTGCCTGTCTGTCTGTGGATATGTCTCTCTGTCTGTCTGTCTGTCTCTGCCTGTCTGCCTTCCTGTCTGTCTGTCTCTCTGCCTGTCTGCCTGCCTGCCTGTCTGTCTGTCTCTCTGCCTGTCTGTCTCTCTGACTGTCTCTCTGCCTGTCTGCCTGTCTCTCTCTCTGCCTGTCTGTCTGCCTGTCTGTCTGTCTGTCTGATTCTCTTGTACTGCTGTCCTCCAGGTTTCCCCTCATCCCCGTCACCAGTAAAGGGTAAGGTCACCTCAGTAACGGAAAACACTGTTGTGGCGCCTGTCTCTCAGCTGCAGAACTCTGACGCATTCGCCGCTGTCGCTCAGCTCTTCCAGTCCTCAAAAGGACAACAGGTGTGTGTGTGTGTGTGTGTTTTTTATTTTTGCTAGTCCCATCTTCAGGCATCCCCCAGTGTCCTAACTCAGCTCTCTCTCTCTCACTCTGCAGCTTCAACAAATTTTCCAGAACTTTCAACAAAATCCACCCCAGACCCACAGCCACCCCCAGCCTCAACCCCAGCCTCAACCCCATCCCCAGCCTCAACCCCCACCCCAGACCCACAGCCACCCCCAGCCTCAACCCCATCCCCAGCCTCAACCCCAACCCCAGCCTCAACCCCATCTCCATCCTCAACCCCATCCTCAACCCCATCCCCAGCCGCATCTCCAGCCTCTACCCCATCCCCAGGCTCAACCCCATCCCCAGCCGCATCTCCAGCCTCTACCCCATCCCCAGGCTCAACCCCATCCCCAGCCGCATCTCCAGCCTCTACCCCATCCCCAGGCTCAACCCCATCCCCAGCCGCATCTCCAGGCTCAACCCCATCCCCAGCCGCATCTCCAGGCTCAACCCCATCCTCAACCCCAGCACCAGGCTCAACCCCATCACCAGGCTCAACCCCAGCCTCCTGCCAACCTCCACCACCTCCACTCCCAGCTCCATCTCCAGTCCCTGACCCCTGCCCTGGGTACGACCGCTCAGCGACTCCCCCTCCCCTCCAGCGAGCTCAGCCAGCAGAAAACAGCGTTTGACAAGGTGGCTGTGAGTTCCTCTTCTTACTGTCGACCTTTAACCACAGAGTTCCCCTTCCTTGTCCCACAGGGGTGTTAGTGACGGGGTAAAGGGGATTCAGAATAGTTTATTTTTTTGGTGGCGTTTCAAAAATGATTGTTTTTATGGGGAAATGTCTCGTCTCTAGTAATGGTAGCCTCTCGTTTGTCTAGACGCTGTTGAACAAATCAACAACCTAACCTAGATTTAGACTTGAATGAGAATAACCAAAATATTTATTTAACCAGGTCAGTCATTTATAAAACACATTCTCGTTGACCGTAACGACCTGAACAACACACGGGAAATACACTGTGCAGCAAAGCAAGACATTTCTTGAAAATCTCAACACACACAGTGCCTTCGGGAAAGCATTCAAACCCCTTACGTTACAGCTTTATTCTACAATTGTAATCAGTCTACACACAATACCCCATAATGACATCACAATACCCCATAATGACATCACAATACCCCATAATGACATCACAATACCCCATAATGACATCACAATACCCCATAATGACATCACAATACCCCATAATGACATCACAACACCCCATAATGACATCACAATACCCCATAATGACATCACAATACCCCATAATGACATCACAATACCCCATAATGACATCACAATACCCCATAATGACATCACAATACCCCATAATGACATCACAATACCCCATAATGACATCACAATACCCCATAATGACATCACAATACCCCATAATGACAAAGTGAAAACAGGTTTTTAGACATTTTTGCAAATGTATTAAAAATAAAAAACAGAAATATTGATTGATTGAACATGATTTGGAAAGGCACACACCTGTCTATATAAGGTCCCACAGTTGACAGTGCATGTCAGAGCACAAACCAAGCCATGAGGTCGAAGGAATTGTCCTTAGAGCTCCGAGACAGGATTGTGTCGAGGCAAAGAGCTGGGGAAGGGTACCAAAACATTTCTGCAGCATTGAAGGTCCCCAAGAACACAGTGGCCTCCATCATTCTGTAGCCACCAAGACTCTTCCTAGATCTGGCCGCCCGGCCAAACTGAGCAATCGGGGGAGAAGGGCCTTGTTCAGGGTGGTGACCAAGAACCTGATGATCACTCTGACAGAGCTCCAGAGTTCCTCTGTGGAGATGGGAGAACCTTCCAGAAGGACAACCATCTCTGCAACACTCTACCAATCAGGCCTTTATGGTAGAGAGGCCAGACAGAAGCCACTCCTCTGTAAAAGGCACATGCCAGCCTGCTTGGAGTTTGGCAAAAAGGTACCTAAAGACTCTCAGACCATGAGAAACACGATTCCCTGGTCTGATGAAACCAAGATTGAACTCTTTGGCCTGAATGCCAAGCGTCACGTCTGGAGGAAACCTGGCACCATCCCTACGGTGAAGCATGGTGGTGGCAGCATCGTGCTGTGGGGATGTTTTTCAGTGGCAGGGACTGGGAGACTAGGCAGGATCGAGGGAAAGATGAACGAAACAAAGTACAGAGATCCTTGATGAAAACCTGCTCCAGTGCACTCAGGGTATTCGAACACAGCTATTGACAACAAGCAGGCTTGGAAATGGAAAACAATGTGTTTGAGTTGAACCTTGTCTCCTCTCCTTTGTCTAGACGCTGTTGAACCTTGTCTCCTCTCCTTTGTCGAGACGCTGTTGAACCTTGTCTCCTCTCCTTTGTCTAGATGCTGTTGAACCTTGTCTCCTCTCCTTTGTCGAGACGCTGTTGAACCTTGTCTCCTCTCGTTTGTCTAGATGCTGTTGAACCTTGTCTCCTCTCCTTTGTCTAGATGCTGTTGAACCTTGTCTCCTCTCGTTTGTCTAGATGCTGTTGAACCTTGTCTCCTCTCCTTTGTCTAGATGCTGTTGAACCTTGTCTCCTCTCGTTTGTCGAGACGCTGTTGAACCTTGTCTCCTCTCCCTTGTCTAGACGCTGTTGAACCTTGTCTCCTCTCCTTTGTCTAGACGCTGTTGAACCTTGTCTCCTCTCCTTTGTCTAGATGCTGTTGAACCTTGTCTCCTCTCGTTTGTCGAGACGCTGTTGAACCTTGTCTCCTCTCCTTTGTCTAGACGCTGTTGAACCTTGTCTCCTCTCCTTTGTCTAGATGCTGTTGAACCTTGTCTCCTCTCCTTTGTCTAGATGCTGTTGAACCTTGTCTCCTCTCCTTTGTCTAGATGCTGTTGAACCTTGTCTCCTCTCCTTTGTCTAGATGCTGTTGAACCTTGTCTCCTCTCGTTTGTCTAGACGCTGTTGAACCTTGTCTCCTCTCCTTTGTCTAGATGCTGTTGAACCTTGTCTCCTCTCGTTTGTCTAGATGCTGTTGAACCTTGTCTCCTCTCCTTTGTCTAGATGCTGTTGAACCTTGTCTCCTCTCATTTGTCTAGATGCTGTTGAACCTTGTCTCCTCTCCTTTGTCTAGATGCTGTAGAACCTTGTCTCCTCTCCTTTGTCGAGACGCTGTTGAACCTTGTCTCCTCTCGTTTGTCTAGACGCTGTTGAACCTTGTCTCCTCTCCTTTGTCTAGACGCTGTTGAACCTTGTCTCCTCTCCTTTGTCTAGATGCTGTTGAACCTTGTCTCCTCTCCTTTGTCTAGATGCTGTTGAACCTTGTCTCCTCTCGTTTGTCTAGATGCTGTTGAACCTTGTCTCCTCTCCTTTGTCTAGATGCTGTTGAACCTTGTCTCCTCTCCTTTGTCAAGATGCTGTTGAACCTTGTCTCCTCTCGTTTGTCTAGACGCTGTTGAACCTTGTCTCCTCTCGTTTGTCTAGACGCTGTTGAACCTTGTCTCCTCTCGTTTGTCTAGACGCTGTTGAACCTTGTCTCCTCTCGTTTGTCTAGACGCTGTTGAACCTTGTCTCCTCTCCTTTGTCTAGATACTGTTGAACCTTGTCTCCTCTCCCTTGTCTAGATGCTGTTGAACCTTATCTCCTCTCCTTTGTCTAGATGCTGTTGAACCTTGTCTCCTCTCCTTTGTCGAGACGCTGTTGAACCTTGTCTCCTCTCGTTTGTCTAGACGCTGTTGAACCTTTGTCTCCTCTCGTTTGTCTAGACGCTGTTGGACCGTTTTGACTATGACGATGAGCCTGAGGGAGCCGACGAATCAAAGAAGGACCAGACGTCTTTGTAAGACCTTTCCCCTTATACTGTGTGTGTGTGTGTGTGTGTGTGTGTGTGTGTTGTACTGTTAAGTTGTATGTTAACTGTGTGTATTTGTTTCATTCTGACAGTACCCAGCAGCCTCCAGGTTTCCCCCAGCACTTTCAACAACACATGATGGGCATGGTCCAAGACCTCACACGCCAGGTAACTAACATGGTCTCAGACCTCACACACCAGGTAATTAACATGGTCCAAGACCTCACACACCAGGTAATTAACATGGTCCAAGACCTCACACACCAGGTAATTAACATGGTCTCAGACCTCACACACCAGGTAACTAACATGGTCCAGGACCTCACACGCCAGGTAATTAACATGGTCTCAGACCTCACACACCAGGTAACTAACATGGTCCAGGACCTCACACGCCAGGTAATTAACATGGTCTCAGACCTCACACACCAGGTAACTAACATGGTCCAGGACCTCACACGCCAGGTAACTAACATGGTCTCAGACCTCACACACCAGGTAATTAACATGGTCCAGGACCTCACACGCCAGGTAACTAACATGGTCTCAGACCTCACACACCAGGTAATTAACATGGTCCAAGACCTCACACGCCAGGTAATTAACATGGTCTCAGACCTCACACACCAGGTAATTAACATGGTCCAGGACCTCACACGCCAGGTAATTAACATGGTCTCAGACCTCACACACCAGGTAATTAACATGGTCCAGGACCTCACACACCAGGTAACTAACATGGTCTCAGACCTCACACACCAGGTAATTAACATGGTCTCAGACCTCACACACCAGGTAACTAACATGGTCTCAGACCTCACACACCAGGTAATATACTGATCTTGCTCTCTATTTGTCTCTCCCTCTCCTCTCCTTCTCTCCCTCTCTCTCCCCTCTCCTCTCTCCCCTCTCCTCTCTCTCCTCTCCTTCTCTCCCTCCTCTCTCCCCTCTCTCTCTCTCCCCTTTCTCTCCCCTTTCTCTCCCCTTTCTCTTCTCTTTCTCTTCTCTCTCTCTCAGAACACACACACACACACACAGTATTAAAACAAAACTCTCCTTGTCTTTCACGCTCCTTCCAGATATCTCTGCCTCCTAACGGCCAGCTCCAGGGCTATGGTTTGCTGCCGGGCCAGGCCTACCCAGGAATGGTGGTTCCTCCAGGCCAGCCCCTCCCTGGTACAGGACCTCCAGGCTTCCCTGGGGGATTCCCTCCAAACAAGGACACCTTTGGCCAACACGTGGGCCAGCAGGAACAGGTGAGATTAGTACATCAATAGATTTTAATTAGGTTCGGTGGAGTTTTATTAGGTATGAATGGTTAAAAACATTGTTGTGTCTTTGGCATCATTAAAGTGAATGAAGACTGTTGTTTTATCGAATAAATTCTCTAATTATTATTACGTGATTAAACTAATCATGTAAATGTAATTAACTAGGAAGTCGGGGGAACCGCGGAAAATCTTCAGATTACAAAGTTATCATTTTCCTAGTGTAACTTTCAGATATTTTAATATCTGATCACTTAGTCTTCTAATTAACTCTTGGAACTACCCATCCCGGATCCGGGAGAATTGTCATCAACTGACACTAATTAGCATAGCGCAACGGACAAACTATTACTAGAAAATATTCATATTCATGAAATCACAAGTGAAATATAGTGAAACACAGCTTAGGCTTTTGTTAATCACCCTGTCATCTCAGATTTTGAAATTGCAGCCAACGCTAGACAAGCGTTTGTGTAAGTTTATCGATAGCCTAGCATAGCATTATGTCCAGTTAGCAGCAGGAAGCTTGGTCACGAAAATCAGAAAAGTAATCAAATGATTTGTTTACCTTTGATGAGCTTCGGATGTTTTCACTCACGAGACTCCCAGTTAGACAGCAAATGTTCCTTTTGTCCCATAAAGATTATTTTTATAGCCGAAATACCTCCGTTTGTTCTTCACGTTATGTTGAGAAATCCACCGGAAATAGCGGTCACGACAACGCCCAAATTCCAAATTAGATCCATAATATCGACAGAAACATGGCAAACGTTTTTTATAATTAATCCTCAAGGTGTTTTTCAAATATCTATTTGATAATATATCAACCGGGTCAGTTGGCTTCTTATTAGGAGCGAGAGAAACAATGGCCGCATTTGTCTATTACGCACATATCACTCTGAGAGCCACCAGCTGACCACTGACGCAATGTTGTTGCTCACGCTCATTTTTCTAAATAAAAGCCTGAAATTATGTCTTGTGACACTAGACACATTAGGGAAGCCATAGAAAATACATTAGGGAAGCCATAGAAAATACATTAGGGAAGCCATAGAAAATGGAATCTGGTTGATATCCCTTTTCCTGATTGGATTTTTCTCAGGCTTTCGCCTGCAATATCAGTTCTGTTATACTCACAGACAATATTTTTTTATCCTAAGCTGTCAATTATATGCATATTCTATTATCTGGTCCTGAAAAATAGCCCGTTTACTTTGGGAACGTTATTTTTCCAAAAATGAAAATAGTGCCCCCTAGTTTCAAGAGGTTAATTATTCTTTACCTCACATTAGTCTCATTCCAAACGCCGTAAATTGTTGGTTATCTGCACGAACCCAGCCTTTTCTATAAATCATCCATACACCAATTGTCTTAATAATTTATTTACTAACTAAATAATCACAGAAATGCATAAACACACAAACAGTAGCTATGGTTACAGGGAAATGATAGGGGAGGTTCCCTAGTGGGCTAAGTTGATATGACGGCTTGGTGGACAAAGGGGAGTGGGTATGGTCTGAGAAGGGGGTGTGGACTGAGAAGGGGGTGTGGACTGAGAAGGGGGTGTGGACTGAGAAGGGGGTGTGGTCTGAGAAGGACAGGACAAGAGTCACTACACAGTTGATAATTATATTGATTGAGATGCTAATCTTTTGCACATGAACGCTCACTCATTCGGGAATAATTTACGATCGGTGTGTCTTCCTGATCTCTGTTGGAATCGTCAGTCCTTCTTTTGGAGAGTTCATCCGAGTGTGTCTCTGCTTCCCTGGCGTCTGTCGCGGTTAGAATGAATACTTCAGAGTACCATTCAGAAATGTTCTTATAGAATAGATGTTTCGGTGGTTGTCGGTCATCGCGTCCCAGGTTGACATAATTTCTAGCTGCAGACTAGTAATTAATATCTAAGATTTGCTCTTATTCTGTCGGGATCGATAGTCTCAGAGTTGAACCATTTCCACCCGTGTAGCCAATGCTCGACATGGTATGGTTAGGAATTCAGCAACCATTACATCCTTAGCTTAGACTGAGGTTTTTGTGGTCTAAACTCAACCTGTGTCCCCTCGGTGTCCATCGAGGAACGCATGGTCTGAAAACTATTTATTCAGGGGGGGGGTTTTATTCGTAACAATAGGAGTTCCATGACGCCAGATCATGTCTGTGCTCACGGGGGGCGGGCCAATGACTTAGTTAAACTTGAAAGGAAATACAATTCTCTTTCATTAAAGGTTTAACATCCACCTTACATCATTTCACAAATAGTTTCATCTTTACTCATTGATTTTATACAATAATTAGATGCAAACCCCATAACGGAGGCACCCGTATAAACAGAGTTATGCTAATGTGGCTGTGTTGTCTTTCATGAGGTCACAAACATGAAACGAAACGGACCGGGTCGTACCTGGCTTCTCCACCGACCGTTTACACATTCTCCAAAACATGGACATTGTTCAGTTCTCAAACTCTGTGATGTAGAATGAGTTCCTTTGTTCTACTGTGAAACTCTCTCTCTGCATTGCCATGAGGAGAGAGTCTCCTCCAGGAATTTACAACCTGAGATAACAGAACCTGGGTGTAGGAGAGGGGGGGGGGGGGGCACGATCTATGCCGAGAAAGGGCCACGTCATGACAACATGTAAATAGTAATCCTGCCCTTTAATTTAATAGACATGGACCAGTCCAATCTTTATTATTATCTTTTATTAATTAACTAGGCAAGTCAGTTAACACTTATTTACAATGACAGTCTAGGAACAATGGGTTAACTGCCCTGTTCAGGGGCAGAACGACAGATTTTGACCTTGTCCGCTCTGGGATTTGATCTAGCAACCTTTCGGTTACTGGCCCAACGCTTTAACCACTGGGCTTCCCAGCCTCTAACCGCTAGGCTTCCCAGCCTCTAACCGCTAGGCTTCCCAGCCTCTAACCGCTAGGCTACCTGCCTCTAACTGCTAGGCTACCTGCCTCTAACCGCTAGGCTTCCCAGCCTCTAACCGCTAGGCTTCCCAGCCTCTAACCGCTAGGCTTCCCAGCCTCTAACCGCTAGGCTTCTTGTCTCTAACCGCTAGGCTTCTTGTCTCTAACCGCTAGGCTTCTTGTCTCTAACCGCTAGGCTTCCTGCCGCCCCAAAATGGTCATATGATTTGGAATATTCAATTAGTCAGTCAATGTGTATCACTTTTCAGAACTCATCATGCATTGCAGGTGTTCTTCCTGTTCATGCAACAATTGAATGGTACTAACATATCTACAAACTTACTGATGTTGTAAATGTTATGGTTTCTTCTTGTCAGGATATGAATATGGACCTGGACCTCCCCTCCATGAAGGATGGAAGACACCGACCAGATGGCAGGAAGTCACCATCGGGATCTAGGTGAGTGCTGGTCAGATGGCCAGTCCCTATTGGTTAACGGCTAAAGACACCGACCAGATGGCAGGAAGTCACCATCGGGATCTAGGTGAGTGCTGGTCAGATTGGTTAACGTCTAAAGACAGCGTTCAAATGGCCAGTTCCTATTGGTTAACGGCTAAAGACAGCGTTCAAATGGCCAGTTCCTATTGGTTTACGGCTAAAGACAGCGTTCAAATGGCCAGTTCCTATTGGTTAACGTCTAAAGACGGCGTTCAAATGGCCAGTTTCTATTTGTTAACGTCTAAAGACAGCGTTCAAATGGCCAGTTTCTATTGGTTATCGTCTAAAGACAGCGTTCAAATGGCCAGTTTCTATTGGTTATCGTCTAAAGACAGCGTTCAAATGGCCAGTTTCTATTGGTTAACGTCTAAAGACAGCGTTCAAATGGCCAGTCCCTATTGGTTAACGTCTAAAGACAGCGTTCAAATGGCCAGTCCCTATTGGTTAATGGCTAAAGACAGCGTTCAAATGGCCAGTTCCTATTGGTTAACGTTTAAAGACAGCGTTCAAATGGCCAGAACCTATTGGTTATCGTCTAAAGACAGCGTTCAAATGGCCAGTTCCTATTGGTTAACGCCTAAAGACAGCGTTCAAATGGCCAGTTCCTATTGGTTAACGTCTAAAGACAGCGTTCAAATGGCCAGTTCCTATTGGTTAACGGCTAAAGACAGCGTTCAAATGGCCAGTTCCTATTGGTTAACGGCTAAAGACAGCGTTCAAATGGCCAGTTCCTATTGGTTTACGGCTAAAGACAGCGTTCAAATGGCCAGTTCCTATTGGTTAACGTCTAAAGACGGCGTTCAAATGGCCAGTTTCTATTGGTTATCGTCTAAAGACAGCGTTCAAATGGCCAGTTCCTATTGGTTAACGCCTAAAGACGGCGTTCAAATGGCCAGTTCCTATTGGTTAACGCCTAAAGACAGCGTTCAAATGGCCAGTTCCTATTGGTTAACGCCTAAAGACAGCGTTCAAATGGCCAGTTCCTATTGGTTAACGCCTAAAGACAGTGTTCAAATGGCCAGTTCCTATTGGTTAACGCCTAAAGACGGCGTTCAAATGGCCAGTTCCTATTGGTTAACGTCTAAAGACAGCGTTCAAATGGCCAGTTCCTATTGGTTAACGTCTAAAGACGGCGTTCAAATGGCCAGTTCCTATTGGTTAACGCCTAAAGACGGCGTTCAAATGGCCAGTTCCTATTGGTTAACGCCTAAAGACAGCATTCAGATGGCCAGTTCCTATCAGGGCCTGAAATGAACTTTTTGGTTAAGCAGCCAAAATATATTTTGCCATTTAAAAAAAAAAATTAAGTAAGCATTCATTCTGATGTTTCTAAAAAAACAAGACATGTATTACTAGGAAGCAGTAATATGGTATATTGCTCATTGAGTCTTTTAACCAATGTAATGTTAAAATGAATCATTTAGATACAATAGTGAAAACAGATTCCACAACTGAACAACAAGAATGAACAGTGTCCTGCCCTGCCACAAAGTGCTGAGTTATCAGGGTATATTTTTAGCAATAAGGCACGTGGGGGTGGGTTATGGCCAATATAACACGACTAAGGTCTGTTCTTAGGCACGATGTGTCGCGGGTGAAATGTACAAGCACACAAATAAATGTTGGAGAACAATTTTTAAGTATTTGAGTGTTATATATATTTTTTATGATAAGAAATGACCTGCAAGTTAATGAATGAAATTGTTTTTTTTGTGAGCGTTCCAATGCGTCGCTGCCCCTTTAAGGGGCGGGCCGTTACCGTGGTAACTGGGGCCCCCCTCACAGACACCGGGTGACGGAAACAGAAGCTCCAGTCTCATGCAACGATTGCAGAAAACTTAAACTAAACATTTGAAAAAAAATAAATAAAAAATAAGAAACCTGGACGTGTGAACTTAAGGATGCCGACAAAAGACGAGGACAAAGTTAAAGTTTTACAATACTTTCTCGTCACTTTGACCAACTTCTACATTGTGGGCTTTAGGATTGAAGAACATAAACTCTTCCCACCAACGTGGCTGGTGAAAATAGACATTCTTACCCGCGAATTACAAAAATCGACTCTCATTTTTGGCGGGAGTTAATTTCCCAACCCTGGAAATGAACTCCTATCATCCTCACAGACCTTGTGCGGTTGCTTACGAGGTGTGGGATTTTCCGACGCTAGCCAAGCAGTAATATAAGAGGTATGTGATTTGTGTCTGTCTCTCTCTCTCTCTCTAGGTCTCCTAAGAGGAGACGGTCGCGGTCCATCTCTAGAACACACCGGTCCAGAGACCGCCGCAGACACTCCCCGCGGTCACGCTCCCAGGAACGCAGGGAGAGAGAGAAGGAGAAGGAGAAGGAGAGGGAGAGACGACAGAAAGGACTGCCACAGCCCAAGGCTGACACGCTGAGCGGTGAGACAACTCTCTCTCTTCACCTAGTCAGTCTGTCATGGAAAGAGCAGGTGTTCTTAATGTTTTGTACACTGTCTATATATATCATATTTTTTACTATTGGTTCCCTTTCCAATGTGAATCACTGTCACTTAATCTGTCATTATTTCACACTCTCTCCCCCTGTCTCTCTCCCCCTGTCTCTCTCCCCCTGTCTCTCTCCCCCTGTCTCTCTCCCCCTGTCTCTCTCTCCCCCTGTCTCTCTCTCCCCCTGTCTCTCTCTCCCCCTGTCTCTCTCCCCCTGTCTCTCTCCCCCTGTCTCTCTCCCCCTGTCTCTCTCCCCCTGTCTCTCTCCCCCTGTCTCTCTCTCCCCCTGTCTCTCTCTCCCCCGTCTCTCTCTCCCCCTGTCTCTCTCTCCCCTGTCTCTCTCTCCCCCTGTCTCTCTCTCCCCCTGTCTCTCTCTCCCCCTGTCTCTCTCTCCCCCTGTCTCTCTCTCCCCCTGTCTCTCTCTCCCCCTGTCTCTCTCTCCCCCTGTCTCTCTCTCCCCCTGTCTCTCTCTCTGTCTCTGTCTCTGTCTCTGTCTCTCTCTCTCTCTCTCTCTCCCCCTGTCTCTCTCTCCCCCTGTCTCTCTCTCCCCCGTCTCTCTCTCCCCCTGTCTCTCTCTCCCCCTGTCTCTCTCTCCCCTGTCTCTCTCTCCCCCTGTCTCTCTCTCCCCCTGTCTCTCTCCCCCTGTCTCTCTCCCCCTGTCTCTCTCCCCCTGTCTCTCTCTCCCCCTGTCTCTCTCTCCCCCTGTCTCTCTCTCCCCTGTCTCTCTCTCCCCCTGTCTCTCTCTCCCCCTGTCTCTCTCTCCCCCTGTCTCTCTCTCCCCCTGTCTCTCTCTCCCCCTGTCTCTCTCTCCCCCTGTCTCTCTCTCTGTCTCTGTCTCTGTCTCTCTCTGTGTCTCTCTCTCTCTCTCCTCCAGTGTGTAGTACCACTCTGTGGGTGGGTCAGCTGGACAAGAGAACCCAGCAGCAGGATGTAGCCTGTCTACTGGAGGAGTTTGGACAGATAGACTCCATCAACGTAAGTGTAGAGTGTGTTGAAACCACACCGACTCTTTAGGTTGCTCTTAAATTATTCACATTTAGAATCTGATTTCTCGTGCCAATATCTTCCAATTCACTTGGTAATCTCCTTCCTCTCTCCTCTCTCCCCTCCTCTCTCCTCTCCTCTCTCACCTCCTCTCCTCTCTCACCTCCTCTCCTCTCTCACCTCCTCTCCTCTCTCCCCTCCTCTCCTCTCTCCCCTCCTCTCCCCTCCTCTCTCTCCCCTCCTCTCTCTCCCCTCCTCTCCTCTCTCCCCTCCTCTCCTCTCTCCCCTCCTCTCCTCTCTCCTCTCCTCTCTCCTCTCCTCTCTCCTCTCCTCTCTCTCCTCTCCTCTCTCCTCTCCTCTCTCTCCCCTCCTCTCCTCTCTCCCCTCCTCTCCTCTCTCCCCTCCTCTCCTCTCTCCCCTCCTCTCCTCTCTCCCCTCCTCTCCTCTCTCCCCTCCTCTCTCTCCTCTCATCTCTCCCCTCTCCTCCCTCCTCATCTCTCCCCTCCTCTCATCTCTCCCCTCCTCTCATCTCTCCCCTCCTCTCATCTCTCCCCTCCTCTCATCTCTCCCTCCTCTCATCCCTCCTCTCCTCTCAACCCTCCTCTCCTCCCTCAGATGATTCCTCCTCGAGGTTGTGCCTACATCGTCATGGTCCACAGACAGGATGCATTCAGAGCTCTGCAGAAACTCAGCAGAGGATCCTACAAAGTCAACCAGAAAGCCATCAAGGTATGTGGGCTTTGTTAGAACAAAGGGCCAGTTTCCCGGACACAGATTAAGCCTTGTCCTTAGGCAATCTTAAAAAGCAAGTTCAATTAAGTGCTTCTTAGTTTATGACTAAGGCTAAGTCGGTGTCCGGGAGACCGACCATCGATGTACGAAAGTAAATATGAATATTGATTTAATTGAATGTGTATATTGTCGCCTCGTTCCCCAGATTGCGTGGGCCTTGAATAAAGGGATCAAGGCAGAGTTGAAGCTGTACTGGGATGTGGAGCTGGGCGTTACCTTCATCCCCTGGTCGAAGATACGACAGGACCAGCTAGAGGACGTCAGAGAGGGAGGGACGCTGGACCCAGACACACTGGACCCAGGTAAAACCACACACTGGACCCAGACACACTGGACCCAGGTAATAACACACACTGGACCCAGACACACTGGACCCAGGTAATAACACACACTGGACCCAGACACACTGGACCCAGGTAATAACACACACTGGACCCAGACACACTGGACCCAGGTAATAACACACACTAGACCTAGGTAATAACACACACTGGACCCAGGTAATAACACACTGGACCCAGACACGCTGGACCCAGATAATAACACACGCTGGACCCAGACACACTGGACTCAGACACATGCTGGACCCAGACACACTGGACCCAGGTAATAACACACACTGGACCCAGGTAATAACACACACACTGGACCCAGACACACTGGACCCAGGTAATAACACAAACTAGACCCAGGTAATAACACACACTGGACCCAGGTAATAACACGCTGGACCCAGGTAATAACACACACTGGACCCAGACACACTGGACCCAGACACACTGGACCCAGGTAATAACACACACTGGACCCAGACACACTGGACCCAGGTAATAACACACACTGGACCCAGACACACTGGACCCAGGTAATAACACACACTAGACCCAGACACACTGGACCCAGGTAATAACACACACTGGACCCAGACACACTGGACCCAGGTAATAACACATGCTGGACCCAGACACACTGGACCCAGGTAATAACACACACTGGACCCAGGTAATAACACACACTGGACCCAGACACATGCTGGACCCAGACACACTGGACCCAGGTAATAACACACACACTGGACCCAGACACACTGGACCCAGGTAATAACACACACTGGACCCAGGTAATAACACACACTAGACCCAGGTAATAACACACTGGACCCAGACACGCTGGACCCAGGTAATAACACACACTGGACCCAGACACACTGGACCCAGGTAATAACACACACTGGACCCAGACACACTGGACCCAGGTAATAACACACACTGGACCCAGGTAATAACACACACACTGGACCCAGACACACTGGACCCAGGTAATAACACACACTGGACCCAGGTAATAACACACACTGGACCCAGACACACTGGACCCAGACACTCTGGACCCAGACACACTGGACCCAGGTAATAGCACACGCTGGACTCAGGTAATAACACACACTGGACCCAGACACACTGGACCCAGGTAATAACACACACTGGACCCAGACACACTGGACTCAGGTAATAACACACACTGGACCCAGGTAATAACACACACTGGACCCAGACACACTGGACCCAGGTAATAACACACACTGGACCCAGACACATGCTGGACCCAGACACACTGGACCCAGGTAATAACACACACACTGGACCCAGACACACTGGACCCAGGTAATAACACACACTGGACCCAGGTAATAACACACACTAGACCCAGGTAATAACACACTGGACCCAGACACGCTGGACCCAGGTAATAACACACACTGGACCCAGACACACTGGACCCAGGTAATAACACACACTGGACCCAGACACACTGGACCCAGGTAATAACACACACTGGACCCAGGTAATAACACACACACTGGACCCAGACACACTGGACCCAGGTAATAACACACACTGGACCCAGGTAATAACACACACTGGACCCAGACACACTGGACCCAGACACTCTGGACCCAGACACACTGGACCCAGGTAATAGCACACGCTGGACTCAGGTAATAACACACACTGGACCCAGACACACTGGACCCAGGTAATAACACACACTGGACCCAGACACACTGGACCCAGGTAATAACACACACTGGACCCAGACACACTGGACTCAGGTAATAACACACACTGGACCCAGGTAATAACACACACTGGACCCAGACACACTGGACCCAGGTAATAACACAAACTGGACCCAGGTAATAACACACACTGGACCCAGGTAATAACACACACTGGACCCAGGTAATAACGCACACTGGACCCAGACACACTGGACCCAGACACACTGGACCCAGGTAATAACACATGCTGGACTCAGGTAATAACACATGCTGGACCCAGACACACTGGACCCAGGTAATAACACACACACTGGACCCAGACACACTGGACCCAGGTAATAACACACACTGGACCCAGGTAATAACACACACTAGACCCAGGTAATAACACACTGGACCCAGACACGCTGGACCCAGGTAATAACACACACTGGACCCAGACACACTGGACCCAGGTAATAACACACACTGGACCCAGACACACTGGACCCAGGTAATAACACACACTGGACCCAGGTAATAACACACACACTGGACCCAGACACACTGGACCCAGGTAATAACACACACTGGACCCAGGTAATAACACACACTGGACCCAGACACACTGGACCCAGACACTCTGGACCCAGACACACTGGACCCAGGTAATAGCACACGCTGGACTCAGGTAATAACACACACTGGACCCAGACACACTGGACCCAGGTAATAACACACACTGGACCCAGACACACTGGACCCAGGTAATAACACACACTGGACCCAGACACACTGGACTCAGGTAATAACACACACTGGACCCAGGTAATAACACACACTGGACCCAGACACACTGGACCCAGGTAATAACACAAACTGGACCCAGGTAATAACACACACTGGACCCAGGTAATAACACACACTGGACCCAGGTAATAACGCACACTGGACCCAGACACACTGGACCCAGACACACTGGACCCAGGTAATAACACATGCTGGACTCAGGTAATAACACATGCTGGACCCAGACACACTGGACCCAGGTAATAACACACACTGGACCCAGACATGCTGGACCCAGGTAATAACACACACTGGACCCAGACACACTGGACCCAGGTAATAACACACACTGGACCCAGGTAATAACACACACTGGACCCAGACATGCTGGACCCAGATAATAACACACACTGGACCCAGACACACTGGACCCAGGTAATAACACACACTGGACCCAGGTAATAACACACACTGGATCCAGGTAATAACACACACTGGACCCAGACACACTGGACCCAGGTAATAACACACACTGGACCCAGACACACTGGACCCAGGTAATAACACACACTGGACCCAGACACACTGGACCCAGGTAATAACACACACTGGACCCAGACATACTGGACCCAGGTAATAACACACACTGGACCCAGGTAATAACACACACTGGACCCAGGTAATAACACACACTGGACCCAGGTAATAACACACGCTGGACCCAGACACACTGGACCCAGACACACTGGATCCAGGTAATAGCACATACTGGACCCAGGTAATAACACACACTGGACCCAGACACACTGGACCCAGACACACTGGACCCAGGTAATAACACACACCTGGGCCATGTTCAGTACTAAACTGTTCTGAAATTCTGCAGATAGAAATGCCACAATTTTCATTTCACCTTTATTTAACCAGGTAGGCCAGTTGAGAACAAGTTCTCATTTACAATTGCGACCTGGCCAAGATAAAGCAAAGCAGTTCAACACAAACAAGAACACAGAGTTACACATGGAGTAAAACAAACATACAGTCAATAATACAGTATAAACAAGTCTATATACGATGTGAGCAAATGAGGTGAGATAAGGCAAAAAGGCCATGGTGGCAAGGTAAATACATTATAGCAAGTAAAACACTGGAATGGAAATATAACCAACATGATTCCTTATTTTACATTTCTTCATGGTGTAGAAGATGTTGGGTCCTGCTGAACACACACACACGCACACACACACATACATACATACACACACACACACACACACACATACATACATACATACACACACACACACACACACACACACACACACACACATACACACACACATACACACACACACACACACACACACACACACACACACATACACACACACACACACACACACATACACACATACAACGCACCCCAGGTAAACACAAAACACACCTTCCTGCAAGCTTCTACACAAGCCTCAGCGACATGGCCACCAGCAGCACCACAGATATAGAGATGAGCGTGATGCAAGGCTCCACTCTGAGAGTATCTGCACCTGTTTACAGGTGCGTTTCACGCTGCTACAACGTGGCAGCTACGGGGCTAGAACAGCAGACAAGTGTTGCCTTGCGGTTCAACGCTCACGCACACGCGCACACACACAGGTACCTGTACACTACCTGTCTGACCACGTGTCCCCTTGATTGACAGAGTGGGGGAGTGTTCAGAACAACCAGGAGGCACCAGAGGAGTTCAGACAAAATGGCCGCTCTGAGCCGTTAGCCACGGTGGAGGACACAGCTGGGACCGCACCTGTAGACGCTCCTGTACAGGTATTTTTAGTTTGTTCCCCCTTTTTTTTTAGAGATACCTATACTTATCTCCCCAGCCTGGGCTCTACCTCAGTGGGCTAACACAGTTTTCAGATTCTGTATGCCACCCTATTCCCTATATAGTGCACTACTTTAGACCAGAGTCCTATGGCACCCTATTCCCTATATAGTGCACTACTTTAGACCAGAGTCCTCTCTAATATTTAGTGAATAGGGTGCCATTTTAGGGAGTTCCACTTGGGTCACTCTACAACCCTCTGTCTAACAGGCTCCTCCCTCGGCGTCTCCTCTACCCCAGGTGCATCCGGTCCAGGTGCAGTCGATGGGAGGTGTAGGTTCTCTCCAGCAGCACCCCTCCTTCCCCCCTGGGCCTGGCCCTCCTGGTGGTCCCCCCATGGGCCTGCCTCCCCCTACCTTCCCCCCTGGTGTCCCACCCGGACCTCCTCCCTCCTTCATGAGACCGGGACCAAGGTTCAACCCCATGCAGATGATGCCACCAGGTAACACTATGAGATATCTCTCTCTCTCAAAACCTTTCTCTCTCTCTGTCTCGATATCTCTCTCAAAACCTCTGTCTCGATATCTGTCTAAGATCTCTCTCTCTCAAAACCTTTCTCTATCAAGAAATCTCTCTCAAGATATCTCTCTATCAAGATATATCTCTCCCTCTCTATTTCAATCACTCATTCTCAAACATCTATCAGTCTACTGTATCTATATAAAGCTGTCCATCTCACAAGCCTGAGTCTTTCTCTCTCTCTCTCCACCAGGTTTCCTTCCGCCTGGGTCGATGCCATTGGGCCCCTCTGGCCCCCCTCCCTCAGCAGCAGGGGGTGTAGGGGTAGCTGAACTGTCTCTGGGTCCAGCCGGCCTGGGTTTGTAACCTTAACCAGACATCATAGTAGAATAGTATTTTACTAAAGGTTGTAGAGTTAGAGGGCGGAGAGTCGATTGGAGGGGGCGGAGAGTCGATTGGAGGGGGCGGGGAGTCGATTGGAGGGGGCGGAGAGTCGATTGGAGGGGGCGGAGAGTCGATTGGAGGGGGCGGAGAGTCGATTGGAGCGCAGAGTAGAGTAAAGTGAGGGGCTTTAAGGGATAATTATGAGTTTTGCACAGCATGGAGTCCTGACCTAACCTCTGTGGAAGACAAGGACCACACATACCAGCACAGCGGACTGTCTCTAGTAGTTACCTGATAGATGTTTACCAGACCATGTTACTGTCTCTAGTAGTCTAGTAGTTACCTGATAGATGTTTATCAGACCATGTTACTGTCTCTAGTAGTCTAGTAGTTACCTGATAGATGTTTATCAGGCCATGTTACTGTCTCTAGTAGTTACCTGATAGATGTTTATCAGACCATGTTACTGTCTCTAGTAGTCTAGTAGTTACCTGATAGATGTTTATCAGACCATGTTACTGTCTCTAGTAGTCTAGTAGTTACCTGATAGATGTTTACCAGACCATGTTACTGTCTCTAGTAGTCTAGTAGTTACCTGATAGATGTTTATCAGGCCATGTTACTGTCTCTAGTAGTCTAGTAGTTACCTGATAGATGTTTACCAGACCATGTTACTGTCTCTAGTAGTCTAGTAGTTACCTGATAGATGTTTATCAGGCCATGTTACTGTCTCTAGTAGTTACCTGATAGATGTTTATCAGACCATGTTACTGTCTCTAGTAGTTACCTGAGATGTTTACCAGACCATGTTACTGTCTCTAGTAGTCTAGTAGTTACCTGATAGATGTTTACCAGACCATGTTACTGTCTCTAGTAGTCTAGTAGTTACCTGATAGATGTTTATCAGGCCATGTTACTGTCTCTAGTAGTCTAGTAGTTACCTGATAGATGTTTATCAGGCCATGTTACTGTCTCTAGTAGTTACCTGAGATGTTTACCAGACCATGTTACTGTCTCTAGTAGTCTAGTAGTTACCTGATAGATGTTTATCAGGCCATGTTACTGTCTCTAGTAGTCTAGTAGTTACCTGATAGATGTTTACCAGACCATGTTACTGTCTCTAGTAGTCTAGTAGTTACCTGATAGATGTTTACCAGACCATGTTACTGTCTCTAGTAGTCTAGTAGTTACCTGATAGATGTTTATCAGGCCATGTTACTGTCTCTAGTAGTCTAGTAGTTACCTGATAGATGTTTATCAGGCCATGTTACTGTCTCTAGTAGTTACCTGAGATGTTTACCAGACCATGTTACTGTCTCTAGTAGTCTAGTAGTTACCTGATAGATGTTTATCAGACCATGTTACTGTCTCTAGTAGTCTAGTAGTTACCTGATAGATGTTTCAGACCATGTTACTGTCTCTAGTAGTCTAGTAGTTACCTGATAGATGTTTATCAGGCCATGTTACTGTCTCTAGTAGTCTAGTAGTTACCTGATAGATGTTTATCAGGCCATGTTACTGTCTCTAGTAGTCTAGTAGTTACCTGATAGATGTTTATCAGGCCATGTTACTGTCTCTAGTAGTCTAGTAGTTACCTGATAGATGTTTATCAGACCATGTTACTGTCTCTAGTAGTCTAGTAGTTACCTGATAGATGTTTATCAGGCCATGTTACTGTCTCTAGTAGTCTAGTAGTTACCTGATAGATGTTTATCAGACCATGTTACTGTCTCTAGTAGTCTAGTAGTTACCTGATAGATGTTTATCAGACCATGTTACTGTCTCTAGTAGTCTAGTAGTTACCTGATAGATGTTTATCAGACCATGTTACTGTCTCTAGTAGTCTAGTAGTTACCTGAGATGTTTACCAGACCATGTTACTGTCTCTAGTAGTCTAGTAGTTACCTGATAGATGTTTACCAGACCATGTTACTGTCTCTAGTAGTCTAGTAGTTACCTGATAGATGTTTATCAGGCCATGTTACTGTCTCTAGTAGTTACCTGATAGATGTTTATCAGACCATGTTACTGTCTCTAGTAGTCTAGTAGTTACCTGATAGATGTTTATCAGACCATGTTACTGTCTCTAGTAGTCTAGTAGTTACCTGATAGATGTTTATCAGGCCATGTTACTGTCTCTAGTAGTCTAGTAGTTACCTGATAGATGTTTATCAGACCATGTTACCGTCTCTAGTAGTCTAGTAGTTACCTGATAGATGTTTACCAGACCATGTTACTGTCTCTAGTAGTTACCTGATAGATGTTTATCAGACCATGTTACTGTCTCTAGTTGTTACCTGATAGATGTTTACCAGACCATGTTACTGTCTCTAGTAGTTACCTGATAGATGTTTACCAGACCATGTTACTGTCTCTAGTAGTTACCTGATAGATGTTTATCAGGCCATGTTACTGTCTCTAGTAGTTACCTGAGATGTTTACCAGACCATGTTACTGTCTCTAGTAGTCTAGTAGTTACCTGATAGATGTTTATCAGACCATGTTACTGTCTCTAGTAGTTACCTGATAGATGTTTATCAGACCATGTTACTGTCTCTAGTAGTTACCTGATAGATGTTTATCAGACCATGTTACTGTCTCTAGTAGTCTAGTAGTTACCTGATAGATGTTTATCAGGCCATGTTACTGTCTCTAATAGTCTAGTAGTTACCTGATAGATGTTTATCAGGCCATGTTACTGTCTCTAGTAGTCTAGTAGTTACCTGATAGATGTTTACCAGACCATGTTACTGTCTCTAGTAGTCTAGTAGTTACCTGATAGATGTTTACCAGACCATGTTACTGTCTCTAGTAGTCTAGTAGTTACCTGATAGATGTTTATCAGACCATGTTACTGTCTCTAGTAGTCTAGTAGTTACCTGATAGATGTTTATCAGACCATGTTACTGTCTCTAGTAGTCTAGTAGTTACCTGATAGATGTTTACCAGACCATGTTACTGTCTCTAGTAGTCTAGTAGTTACCTGATAGATGTTTACCAGACCATGTTACTGTCTCTAGTAGTCTAGTAGTTACCTGATAGATGTTTATCAGGCCATGTTACTGTCTCTAGTAGTTACCTGATAGATGTTTATCAGACCATGTTACTGTCTCTAGTAGTCTAGTAGTTACCTGATAGATGTTTATCAGGCCATGTTACTGTCTCTAGTAGTCTAGTAGTTACCTGATAGATGTTTACCAGACCATGTTACTGTCTCTAGTAGTCTAGTAGTTACCTGATAGATGTTTATCAGGCCATGTTACTGTCTCTAGTAGTCTAGTAGTTACCTGATAGATGTTTATCAGGCCATGTTACTGTCTCTAGTAGTCTAGTAGTTACCTGATAGATGTTTACCAGACCATGTTACTGTCTCTAGTAGTCTAGTAGTTACCTGATAGATGTTTATCAGGCCATGTTACTGTCTCTAGTAGTCTAGTAGTTACCTGATAGATGTTTATCAGGCCATGTTACTGTCTCTAGTAGTTACCCGATAGATGTTTATCAGGCCATGTTACTGTCTCTAGTAGTCTAGTAGTTACCTGATAGATGTTTATCAGAACATGTCTATTAAACCTGTATTCTCTGTTCCCTCATCAGGTAATCAGGTGCCTGGTCCTCCAGGAGGCTCACCAGGCGGTCCCATCCCGCTGTCTGGAGGTCTTCTTGGGGCTCGCCCCGGTATGATCCCCCTCCAGCGACCCCCAGTCCACTCTCCTGGTCCGGTCCTCCCCCCACCTCACATGCAGCGCTTCCCTCCTCCCCACGGTGGCCCACATGGCCCCCACCCCCCTCGGGGCCCTCCCCACCACAACATGCCACCCCAGATGATGCCCCCCAACAGGGGCCCCCACCCTCACATGATCCACCACGATGGCCCCCCTCTGCCGCCCGGGGGCCCACGGGGGTTTGGGATGGGCATGCCCCCTTCCCATCCCATAAGGGGTCCCTTCCCTCCCCACGGGCCCCTCCCTGGGGGGCCCCCACCACCCTTCATGAGGGGGGGCCCTCGAGGGCCAGATGGGCCAGAGGAGATTGAGGGGAGGGGGCCCTTCAGGGGGGAGAGACCTGGGTTTAGGGACAGGGATCCAGACAGGGAGAGAGAGAGGGACTGGGAGAGGGATGGGGAGAGGTTTGGTGGAGGGGGGAGGCGGTTTGGGGAAGGAGGGAGAGGAGGAGGAGGAGGATGGGGAGAAAGGATGGAGGGAAGGGAAAGGTTTGGGGGGTGGCAGGAGGACGGGGGAGAGCCGAGAGGAGGGGGAGGGTGGGAGAGAGATAGAGACAGGCGGGACTGGAGAGAGAGACGAAGCAGTCCTGATGGAGAGAGGGAACGAGGGAGAGGAGGAGAGAGTGATCGCGGAAGGAGTGCGGGAGGAGAGAGGGAGCGAGGTAGAGGATCAGAGGTAGGGGAGAGGGGGAGAGGAGAGGTAGGAGAAAGGGGTATAGGAGAGAGGGGTAGAGGTAGAGGAGAGGTAGGAGAGAGGGGTAGAGGTAGAGGAGAGGTAGGAGAGAGGGGGAGAGGTAGAGGAGAGGTAGGAGAGAGGGGGAGAAGTAGAGGAGAGGTAGGAGAAAGGGGTGTAGGAGAGAGGGGGAGAGATAGAGGAGATGTAGGAGAAAGGGGGGTAGGAGAGAGGGGGAGAGATAGAGGAGAGGTAGGAGAAAGGGGGAGAGATAGAGGAGAGGTAGGAGAAAGGGGGGTAGGAGAGAGGGGTAGAGGAGAGGTAGGAGAGAGAGGAAGAGGAGAGGTAGGAGAAAGGGGGGTAGGAGAGAGGGGTAGAGGAGAGGTAGGAGAAAGGGGGGTAGGAGAGAGGGGTAGAGGAGAGGTAGGAGAAAGGGGGGTAGGGGAGAGGGGGAGAGGAGAGGTAGGAGAAAGGGGGGTAG
This sequence comes from Oncorhynchus mykiss, assembly GCF_013265735.2. Taxonomy (NCBI): domain Eukaryota; kingdom Metazoa; phylum Chordata; class Actinopteri; order Salmoniformes; family Salmonidae; genus Oncorhynchus; species Oncorhynchus mykiss. The sequence goes on from NC_048593.1 coordinate 42,950,348, forward strand.
GAGAGAGGGGGCGCGGCAGGAGTGAGGGAGGAGAGGGAGAGAGGCAGAGGCGACCGAGGAACAGAGAGAGGACATCTCGTTGGGACACAGACGATCGACTAGGAGACAAAGCAGAGATAGAACCAGAGAACGTGGAACTCAAGCTCCGGAACTCTGACGACAACAACACAGAAAACCCCCCACCTACTACTACTGTTGTTGCTGCTGCTACTAAAGAACCCTCTAAAGAACCTCCTACAGATTCTAAAGATTCCACTGTAGAACCCTTCCAATCCCAACAGAAGGTGGAATCAGAACCCTCTGGATTCCCTGTTGAAGTGACTGCTACAGAACCGCCTGTGGCGTGTGTATCTGAACCGACAAGTCAACCTCGCCCCGTAGAGAAAACACATGCGGCTGAGACACAGGAGACTGAGGCAGTCATAGGCTAGTGGCTACCAAAAACGTTTTAATTTTTTTTTAAATGTTAGCCTAGGTGCCAGTCTGTTTCTGCCTTCTTGACAACTCCCGTCACTAACTCATGGAATTGTCATGTTTGGCTTGACATTTACAGCAATGGAGGTGGCAAGAGCGCAAACGGATCTGGGACCAGGCTAGTTTGATGTTGCCCTTCAACCACAGATCTAGAATCAGATTCCCCTTATCCCTCCAATTGTAACCTTAGGGGATGGTAATATACAGAGCATTCGGGAAAATATTCAGACCCCAAGACTTTTTCAACATTCTGTTACCTTACAGCCTTATTCTAATATGGATTAAATAGACCCCCCCCCCCCAAAACGTATTAAAAATAAAAAACTGAAATATGACATTTACATAAGTATTCAGACCCTTTACTCTGTACTTTGTTGAAGCACGTTCGGCAGCGATTACAGCCTCGAGTCTTATTGTGTATGATGCTATGAGATTGGCATACCTCTGCAGATCCTCTCAAGCTCTGTCAGGTTGGATGGGGAGCATCGCTGCACAGCTATTTTCAGGTCTCTCCAGAGATGTTAGATTGGGTTCAAGTCCGGGCTCTGGCTGGGCCACTCAAGGATATTCAGAGACTTGTCCTGAAGCCACTCCTGCGTTGTCTTGGCAGTGTGCTTAGGGTCGTTGTCCTGCTGGAAGGTGAACCTTCACCCCGGTCTGAGGTCCTGAGCACTCTGGAGTAGGTTTTCATCCGTATATCTTTCCCTCGATCCTGACTAGTCTCCCAGTCCCTGCCGTTGACAAATATCCCCACAGCATGATGCCACCACCACCATGCTTCACCGTAGGAATGGTGCCAGGTTTCATCCAGATGTGACTCTTGGCATTCAGGCCAAAGAGTTCAATCTTGGTTTCATCAGACCAGAGAATCGTGTTTCTCATGGTCTGAGAGTCTTTAGGTACCTTTTTGCCAAACTCCCAAGCAGGCTGGCATGTGCCTTTTACAGAGGAGTGGCCTCTGTCTGGCCACTCTACCATAAAGGCCTGATTGGTGGAGTGCTGCTGAGATGGTTGTCCTTCTGGAAGATTCTCTCATCTCCATAGAGGAACTCTAGAGCTCTGTCAGAGTGACCATTGGGTTCTTGGTCACCTCCCTGACCAATTTGGCCGGGCGGCCAGCTCTAGGAAGAGTCTTGGCGATTCCAAACTTCTTCCATTTAAGAATGGAGGCCACTGTGTTCTTGGGGACCTTCAATGCTGCAGAAATGTTTTGGTACCCTTCCCCAGATCTGTGCCTCGACACAATCCTGTCTCGGAGCTCTATGGACAATTCCTTCGATCTCATGGCTTGGTTTTTGCTCTGACATGCACTGTCAACTGTGGGACCTTATATAGACAGGTGTATGCCTTTCCAAGTCATGTCCAATCAATTGAATTGACCACAGATGAACTCCAATCAAGTTGTAGGAACATCTCAAGGATGATCAATGGAAACAGGAAGCACCTGAGCTCAATTTAGAGTCTCATAGCGAAGGGTCTGAATATTTAAAGTAAATCATGTATTTCAGTTTTGTTTTTTAATATACATTTGCTAAAAATGAATGTACAACTTTTTGCTTTGTGTCTAGATTGACGTTTTAAAAACAACAACAATTTAATCCATTTTAGAATAAGGCTTTAACTAAATGGAAAAAGGGTCAAGGGGTCTAAATACTTCCCCGAAGGCCCCTGGATATGTCCCCTGGGCGCTCTGGTCAGTGTACTGTAAGGTGCCATTTGGACTGTATTGAATATCTGATCCTGGATCGGTGGCTACAGGTCACTTCTACATCTTTTCCCTAACAGTCTCTCAATGGCCTCCTTTACTCGTCCTCCTCTCCTTCGTTGACCACCCTAACAGAGAGAAGATGTGCTAGGCATCCGCAGTAGTACGACGTCAACTAAAAACCCATCCAGTCCTTATACCCATCAGTGGTCATGAAGGAAAGGAGACGAGGAAAGGACTTTTAAAAAGGGGTCATCTAAATAATATGTTCTCGTCTCCTCGTCTCCTCCCACTTCGTGCTCTCACAAAGCAATGTGGTAGATGTGTTCAGTTGTCCAATCGGTTGCAGACAAAGTAAAGAAAGGAAGCCAGGAGTCCATACTGTAACTGGAAGGACTGTTTTAGTGTTTTTATCTGACTGACCCCTGACCTCTTGAGTAACCACGCCCACTTTAGAGCTGGAATGTTTTTGTTTTTTTCGTTTTTTTTTTTTTTTTTTAAACACTGACAAACCCAAGTTCGATTCGGGGTTGTATTCATTAGGTACCAAATGGAATAAAATGGACTGAAACAGGGAGGAGCTACCTGAACTTGTCCAATAAGAAACGTTCGTCTTTCCGCTGCAAAAGCGTTTTGATACGGTACGCACTAATGAATACGACCCAGATGAAGAGAAAAGAGAGGCCTGAGGCCGTTTAGATGCTGTAAATATGCTTTTTTTATTGCCAGTTGCCACTCAATGTGTTGTTAATTTTGAGCATCACGACAGGAAAAAAAAATGAACAAAAAGGCCTCTTTTTTTGCTGTAAAGTTTTTTTAAACTGGTAAATGTTACAGCAAGGCTTTAGGATATGAAAAGTTTGTTTCGTTTTTAAGTTAAAAGAAAGAAACAATGGAATAAAATCTCCCGATATTTCAGCGATAGGGAAATTGTTTTTAATAATAAACTATTTTCGTACCAGACCCAGCCTTTTTTCTGATTTGTCGATTTTGATTTCTCGAACCATGATGAGAAAAAGTCATCCCTTCTTTGCTGAGCTCAATAACTAATCCGTTATGAACCTTTTTTTTTTAAAGTGATATTTCACTACAAAATCAAAGTTTGTTGGATGTTTTCAGACCTTCAAGTGGTCTTATGTAAAAGTTCCTGCTTGAAAACATCTGTCCTTCCTATCTTCCTCCTAAAGTTTTTGAACAGGGTCCAAATGCCAGGTTTGTTTGTTGATCCAACTTTAATCCGCTTATTCCTGCCCCTGTGTTATAACACTGATGTTGAGGGTTTGATACCTGAATGGGCCAAGTTATACTAGACCTATAGAACTGTGTGAACTGGAAAGTAAGTGCCAGAACCAGAATGGCCTATAGGGCAGGAGCCTACAGTGCCTTCAGACCCCTTGACTTCTCCACATTTTGTTACGTTACAGCCTTATTCTAAAATTGATCTAGAATTTTTGTTGTTGTTGCAATCTACAAACTACCCCATAAGACAAAGCAAAAACAGTTTAAAGATTTTTGCTCATATATAAAATATATATATATATATATATATATATATATATATATATATATATATATAAAATATATATATAAATAGCACATTTACATAAGTATTCAGTACTTTGTTGAAGCACCTTTTGGTAGTAATTACAGCGGCAACTTTTCATGCTCAGTTTGGCCAGGCGGCCAGCTCTAGGAAGAGTCTTGGTGGTTCCAAACTTCTTCCATTTAAGAATGGAGGCCACTGTGTTCTTGGGGACCTTCAATGTTGCAGACATGTTTTGGTACCCTTCCCCAGATCTGTGCCTCGACACAATCCTGTCTCTTAAGATAATTCCTTCGATCTCATGGCTTGGTTTTTGCTCTGACATGCACTGTCAACTGTGGGATCTCGTATAGACAGGTGTGTGCCTTTCCAAATCATTTCCAATCAATTGAATTTACCACAGGTGGACTCCAATCAAGTTGTAGAAACATCTCAAGGATGATCAATGGGAAACAGGATGCACCTGAACTCAATTTAGAGTCTCATAGCGAAGGGTCTGAATACTTAAGCTATTTTTTTATTTGCAAAAATTTCTAAACTCGTTTTTCCGTTTTTTCATTGTGGGCTATTTGTGTGTAGATTGCTGAGGATTTTTTTATTTAGTACATTTTAGAATAAGGCTGTAACAACAAGATGTGGAGAAAAAAAATTGCCCTGAATACTTTCCTAATGCGGCTGTATCTCGTTTGTGTAGCGTGAGGCAGCATGATGGACAGGTAGCCCTCTGGACAGGACGCTAGCCCGTTGCAGGATTTTAGGATACAAGTTAAATGATTTTACAAAGGTAATAAGCGTGATTTTAATTTACATGACCAGAGTTCATCTATCCATGTAAAGTTGAATCCATATCACCAGAATGGTGATGTATGGGCCCCATCCTGGTTGTACATGCTTCGTACATCGTATGCCCTCAGAGGTGGTAGGGTAGAGTCGTCCGTTCTTCCCCTGACCACCAATAATATGTGATTTCAGGGTTGAGTCGTCGGCGAGGTAACTTTGGTCAACTTTGAGTTCAACTCAGGATAACCAGTCGCAACGACTCACCTTTTAGCCAGGTACATTTCTATGGCGACGAATCCATCGATATGAACCTGTTTCCTGGGCAGGCTAACTCCGTTTATCCAGTTTGTAATCAGATTCCCTCCCTCTCGCAAAGATTGCATCATCGTCCCCTTTTCATTAGAGAAGTATTTTATTAAATCACAAGTTGTTGTTTTTTTGTTTGGTATGTTATAATACCACAGTTACGGATGAAGCCCCGAGCCGGAATGTGAAGCTAACTGAAGCTGGTTTGAGAGGAGATCTAGCCTAACGTTGTAGAAGACCACTCTGGTTATGTGTATAGTTGTTCCAGTTTGACCCAATTTTAATCGGCTTATTCTTGATACCAAACCGACAATTACAATGTTGTAAAACAGGGTCAAAAGTAAGCTGATTTTAAAGTTAACATATAGCCTAGACATAGTACTATATAGACTTGTGTATTTTATTTATATACCTATTTACTGTATTTTGAGTATTTCCTAATAATGTGGCTGAAATCAACGACTTTAGTTGGATGTATTTGAAAGTATTGTAGCCCCGACCAGCACTCGAACTCGTGTCCAACAACAGTCAAGCAAACACCTTAACCTAACCGTTACGCCAAGAGGTCTGAGCCTACGCTAGATGTTCGGTTAAGGTCGCTACAATACCCCCCCCCCCTTTTCCTTCGGGAGAGCCTGTCCCCAAGCTTCTCTAAACCAAGTCCCTCATGTGTACACGCCTCTCTCTTGGGTTAAAAATCGCTACAATGTTTTCAAATACATTATTTCAAATACTCTTACGGACCTGGGTCCAAATGCATGGGAGTATTAATTTGTATTTGAAAATAACTGGTGTTTTTTTTTTTTTTTTTTAGTATTTTCAAATACATTGCAATACTTTCCAATACTTGTATTTTCCAAATAAAATATCTCTGAATACTTACTTCAAAATGTACGTGAACTTAATTTAAAGAGTATTTGAACCAAAAAGGTCTGGTACTATTGTGTTGTTAACTGTAAATTGATTTAAGGTAAAGTAGCCTCATCCCAGCCGAGGCAAATCGCATGTATTTGTCACATGGCCGAGTACAACAGGTGTAGACTTTACTGTGAAATGCTTACTTTACAAGACCTTAACCAAAAATGTTCTTTATACATACAAGGGGTACCACTACCGAGTCAATGTGCAGTGGTAGAGGTAGTTGACGTAATATGTACAGGTACCAGTGAAAAGTTTGGACACACCTCCTCATTCAAGGGTTTTTCTTTATTTGTACTATTTTCTACATTGTAGAATAATAGTGAAAGCATCAAAATGATGGAATAACACGTATGGAATCATGTAGTAACCAAAAAAGTGTTAAACAAATCAAAATATATCACCCTTTGCCTTGATGACAGCTTTGCAAACTCTTGGCATTTTCTCAACCAGCTTCACCTGGAATGCTTTTCCAACACGAAGGGCCTGATTCACGCAGTCTTCTCTGAACAGTTGATGTTGAGATGTGTCTGTTACTTCAACTCCGTGAAGCATTTATTTGGGCTGCAATCTGTTTTTTTGCAACTGCACTTGAAAAAACTTTCAAAGTTCTTAGAAATTTTCCGTAATGACTGACCTTCATGTCTTTAAAGTAACACGTTTGAAGGTAAGACAGACGATGTCGAAGTAACAAAAGTTTATTAATTTGAACAAGGGCAGTCAAAGGTAGGCAGGCCCAGGGTCAGGCAGGGGTCGGTAATCCAGAGTACTGGGGCAAAGGTACGGGACGGTAGGCAGGCCCAGGGTCAGGCAGGGGTCAGGCAGGGGTCGGTAATCCAGAGTAGTGGGGCAAAGGTACGGGACGGTAGGCAGGCCCAGGGTCAGGGCAGGGGTCGGTAATCCAGAGTAGTGGGGCAAAGGTACAGGACGGTAGGCAGGCCCAGGGTCAGGCAGGGGTCGGTAATCCAGAGTAGTGGGGCAAAGGTACGGGACGGTAGGCAGGCCCAGGGTCAGGCAGGGGTCGGTAATCCAGAGTAGTGGGGCAAAGGTACGGGACGGTAGGCAGGCCCAGGGTCAGGCAGGGGTCAGGCTGGGTAGGCAGGCCCAGGGTCAGGCAGGGGTCAGGCAGGGGTCGGTAATCCAGAGTAGTGGGGCAAAGGTACGGGACGGTAGGCAGGCCCAGGGTCAGGCAGGGGTCGGTAATCCAGAGTAGTGGGGCAAAGGTACGGGACGGTAGGCAGGCTCAAAGTCAGGGCAGGCAGAAAAGGTAAAAACCGGGAAAACTAGAGAACAGGGTCAGGGCAGGCAGAGGTCATTAATCCAGAGTTCAGGAGCAAGGGGGAAACGCTGGTAGGTATGTATGAATGAACAAAACAAACTGGCAACAGACGGAGAACACAGGTATAAATACACAGGGGATAATGGGGAAGATGGGCTACACCTGGAGGGGGGGTGGAGACAAACGCAAAGACAGGTGAAACAGATCAGGGTGTGACATTAAAGTAATGATGGACTGTCGTTTCTCTTTGCTTATTTGAGCTGTTCCTGCCATAATATGTACTTGGTCTTTTACCAAATAGGGCTTCCTTCTGTATACCCCTCCTACCTTGTCACAGCACAACTGATTGTCTCAAATGCATTAAGAAGGAAAGAAATTCCACAAATGTACTTTTAACAAGGCACACCTGCTAATTGAAATGCATTCCAGGTGACTACCTCATGAAGCTGGTTGAGAGAATGCCAAGAGTGAGCAAAGCTGTCATCAAGGCAAAGGGTGGCTACTTTGCAGAATCTCAAATATAAAATATATTTGGATTTTTTTTAACACTTTTTTGGTTACTACATGATTCCATATGTGTTATTTCATAGTTTTGATGTCTTCACAAATATTGTACAATGTATAAAATAGTAAAAATAAAGAAAAACTCTTGAATGAGTAGGTGAGTCCAAACGCTTGACTGGTACTGTGTGTTTGTGTGTGAAATACGTTTCATTGCTTCATTCACACCTGCACTGTTCGAGCTGGGATCTGAAATATTTCACTGTAACCCTGTTCCTGGAGAGACACCCTCCTGTAGGTTTTCACTCCAACCCTGTTCCTGGAGAGACACCCTCCTGTAGGTTTTCACTCAACTATATCTACAGTCCTGTGCATGTGACTAAATAACAATCTAAACTAATCGATGGTGACCAGATTTTCCAGAACTTTTCAGTACTCTGGCGCAGGTCAAAAGTGTGTTTTTCTAGTGGTAAAATAGATGAAAGCCTGAGAGAGCCACATTCTCGCAGACTGTATTTCAGGTGTTGAACACAATACCAGATTACATTTTTGGCGGGCTAAATAGACCAGAACAGTATGTTCGGAGAAACGAGCAAATTGTCTAAGATCCTCTAAATGTATAAATGAACCTAATTCTAATAATAACTGGATTCTGTTGCCAAAATACACGCAGAAAGGAGCCAATATCTTGTTGACATTTTAAACATAAATGTGATGCACCGGTAAACATTCTGTTAAGGTGAACTGGTTCTATGAAAGATAAAAAAAAAAATTGAGTTCTTGTGTGTTTATAGAGATACAATCGGGGTAGATCATTTCGCGGTTAGCAGTCCAGTCTTCGTTACCAATTCGTTACTCCCAATGTCTCTCTCCCGAATATGTCTCAATGCGTCATAGGATGAGGCACTTCTGCTTGACAAGATAGAATATATGTCACAGATTAAACCCCTCCGAGCAGTAGGATTAGAAATGTATTTTTTTCTACCTCAGTCATTTGAAAACATAGTTTACTCACTTTCTTCTGGCCCTCTACAAAATTTCTGAATTGGAGATACTTAAAAAAATAAAAAGTCCTTATTGGGTATATTAAAATCAGTCTTTATCTGTTGGAACGACTTTAGAGTATACTGAATAATTGTATTCATTTTTATTTAATCTTTATTTAACCTTTTATTTAACTAGGCAAATCAGTTAAGAACAAATTCTTATTTACAATGACAGGCAGCTTACAATGATAGGCAGCTTAAACTTCTTGAATTCAACCATTATTGGGTTCAAATACACATTTAGATTTGTGAATTGCCATCTACAACAACCACAATCTGTGTCTTCACTGACATTTTCAACCACTCCCTGGCCTAGTCTGTAATACCAACATGTTTCAAGCAAACGACCACAGTCCCTGTGCCCAAGAACACAAAGGCAACCTGCCTAAATGACTACCGACCCCATAGTACTCATGTTCGTATCCATGAAGGGCTTTGAAAGGCTGGTAATGGCTCACATCAACACCATTATCCCAGAAACCATAGACCCACTCCAATTTGCATACCGCCCTCACAGATCCACAGATGATGCAATCTCTATTGCACTCCACACTGCCCTTTCCCACCTGGACAAAAGGAACACCTACGTGAGAATGTTATTCATTGACTACAGCTCAGCATTCAATACCATAGTGCCAACAAAGCTCATCACTAAGCTAAGGACCCTGGGATTGAACACCTCCCTCTGCAACTGGATCCTGGACTTTTTAATGGGCCGCCCCCCAGGCGGTAAGGGTAGGCAACAACACATCTGCCATGCTGATCCTCAACACAGGGGCCCCTCGGGGGTGCGTGCTTAGTCCCCTCCTGTACTCCCTGTTCATCCATGATTGCATGGCCTGGCACGACTCCAACGCCATCATTAAGTTTGCTGACGACACAACAGTGGTAGGCCTGATCACCGACAATGATGAGACAGCCTATAGGAAGGAGGTCAGAGACCTGGCATTGTGGTGCCAGGACAACATCCTATCCCTCAATGTGAGCAAGACAAATGAGCTGATTGTGGACTACAGGAAAAGGAGGGTCGAACAGGCCCCCATTCTCATCAACGGGGCTGTAGTGGAGCAGGTCGAGAGTTTCAAGTTCCTTGGTGTCCACATCACCAACAAACTATCATGGTCCAAACACACCAAGACAGTTGTGAAGAGTGCACAACATCAGCTTTTCTCCCTAATGAGACTGAAAAGATTTGACATGGGTCCCCAGATCGTCAAAAAGTTATACAGCTGCACCATCGAGAGCATGGTTGCATCACCGCCTGGTATGGCAACTGCTCGGCATCTGACCGTAAGACGCTACAGAGGGTAGTGCATACGGCCCAGTACAGCTCTAGGGACAAGCTTCCTGCCATCCAGGACATATATACTAGTCAGAGGAAGGCCCAAAACAATTCCAAGTCATAGACTGTTCTCTCTGCTACCGCGTGGAACTGGAACACCAAGTCTAGGACCAAAAGGCTCCTTAACAGCTTCTACCCCCAAGCCATAAGACTGTTGAACAACTAATCAAATGGCCACCCAGACTATTTACATTGACTCTGTACCGGTACCCCCTGTATATAGCCTCCACATTGACTCTGTACTGGTACCCCCTGTATATAGCCTCCACATTGACTCTGTACCGGTACCCCCTGTATATAGCCTCCACATTGACTCTGTACCGGTACCCCCTGTATATAGCCTCCACATTGACTCTGTACCGTAACACCCTGTATATAGCCTCCACATTGACTCTGTACCGTAACACCCTGTATATAGCCTCCACATTGACTCTGTACCGTAACACCCTGTATATAGCCTCCACATTGACTCTGTACCTTAACACCCTGTATATAGCCTCCACATTGACTCTGTACCGGTACCCCCCTGTATATAGCCTCCACATTGACTCTGTACCGTAAGACCCTGTATATAGCCTCCACATTGACTCTGCACCGGTACCCCCTGTATATAGCCTCCACATTGACTCAGTACCGTAACACCCTGTATATAGCCTCCACATTGACTCTGTACCGGTACCCCCTGTATATAGCCTCCACATTGACTCTGTACCGTAACACCCTGTATATAGCCTCCACATTGACTCTGTACCGTAACACCCTGTATATAGCCTCCACATTGACTCTGTACCTTAACACCCTGTATATAGCCTCCACATTGACTCTGTACCGTAACACCCTGTATATAGCCTCCACATTGACTCTGTACCGGTACCCCCCTGTATATAGCCTCCACATTGACTCTGTACCGTAAGACCCTGTATATAGCCTCCACATTGACTCTGCACCGGTACCCCCTGTATATAGCCTCCACATTGACTCAGTACCGTAACACCCTGTATATAGCCTCCACATTGACTCTGTACCGGTACCCCCTGTATATAGCCTCCACATTGACTCTGTACCGTAACACCCTGTATATAGCCTCCACATTGACTCTGCACCGGTACCCCCTGTATATAGCCTCCACATTGACTCAGTACCGTAACACCCTGTATATAGCCTCCACATTGACTCTGTACCGGTACCCCCTGTATATAGCCTCCACATTGACTCTGTACCGTAACACCCTGTATATAGCCTCCACATTGACTCTGTACCATAACACCCTGTATATAGCCTCCACATTGACTCTGTACTGGTACCCCCTGTATATAGCCTCCACATTGACTCTGTACCGGTACCCCCTGTATATAGCCTCCACATTGACTCTGTACCGTAACACCCTGTATATAGCCTCCACATTGACTCTGTACCGTAACACCCTGTATATAGCCTCCACATTGACTCTGTACCGTAACACCCTGCATATAGCCTCCACATTGACTCTGTACCAGTACCCCCTGTATATAGCCTCCACATTGACTCTGTACCGTAACCCCTTGCATATAGCCTCCACATTGACTCTGTACCGTAACACCCTGTATATAGCCTCCACATTGACTCAGTACCGTAACACCCTGTATATAGCCTCCACATTGACTCTGTACCGTAATACCCTGTATATAGCCTCCACATTGACTCTGTACCCCCTGTATATAGCCTCCACATTGACTCAGTACCGTAACACCCTGTATATAGCCTCCACATTGACTCTGTACCGTAATACCCTGTATATAGCCTCCACATTGACTCTGTACCCCCTGTATATAGCCTCCACATTGACTCAGTACCGTAACACCCTGTATATAGCCTCCACATTGACTCTGTACCGTAACCCCTTGCATATAGCCTCCACATTGACTCTGTACCGTAACACCCTGTATATAGCCTCCACATTGACTCAGTACCGTAACACCCTGTATATAGCCTCCACATTGACTCTGTACCGTAATACCCTGTATATAGCCTCCACATTGACTCTGTACCCCCTGTATATAGCCTCCACATTGACTCAGTACCGTAACACCCTGTATATAGCCTCCACATTGACTCTGTACCGTAATACCCTGTATAAAACCTTGTTATTGTTATGTACATTTTTTGTGTTCATTTGTGATTGATTAGATTTTTTTAAACTTTAGTTTATTTAGTAAATATTTTATTAACTCTATTTCTTGAACTGCATTGTTGGTTAAGGGCCTGTCAGTAAACATTTCACGGGAAGGTCTACATCTGTTGTATTCTGCGCATGTGACAAATAAAATGAGATTAGATTTTTATGGAATGGTCTGCCTCTTTACTGAAGACTCATCTCTTCAGTAGATTCTATGATTGAGTGTAGTCTGGCCCAGGGTTGCGATAGTGAAACGGCAATGCACTGGAACGACGAACCACCCTCGCTGTCTCTGCCTGGCCGGTTCCCCTCTCTCCACTGGGATTCTCTGCCTCTGACAGAACTTATTACATGGGCTGAGTCACTGGCTTACTGGTGCTCCTCCATGCCGTTCTTGGGAGGGGTGCGTCACTTGAGTGGGTTGGCTTACTAGTGTAAATCTTGGTGGGGCAATTTTTTGAATGTTTAGATGGATGCCAGCAAAGCCACTACACTACACAACGCAACTCTAAACAATACATGAATTGCACTATAACAGTGACAAACGTTGCCCACAAACTGTTAGGTTTACATAAAGCTGTCCCAACAGCAGTCCCAACATCTTACCATGGCTACACCTGGCTATCAGCGGATCCTTGTCTGGCAGCCATACAGTTCATTCAGCCTCAGGCTAAAACACCTGCAATTTGGAGTTGCCTTTTTATTTTTTTGCTAAACAAGGTGGGGCTCACCTGCCATGAATGACAGGTTGCAACTGTTCGTACATTGCGTTCCCCAGAGTTATATATCGTTGAAACTTGATTTAAACAAGCCTATAAACGAGTGTTCTCATTAGCCAATCAGATCTCTGCTCACCCATCACCTCGCCCCTGATTGGACACTATTATCCCCACGCCCCTGATTGGACACTATTAGAGGAAGGAAACTCGACTTCTAGCGTGCAGAAATTTGGTATTCGGGACTTGAGATCTTTAGGTCAGGCAAGTAGGACGTGAAGAGATGGCAATGAAGGCTGTTTGCGTGCTCAAAGGCACCGGTGAAGTTACCGGGACCGTATTCTTTGAGCAGGAGGTAAAATATTTCGTTTATATGGGAAATACATGCATGCACTTGGAGACGTAGACTGTGTAGATGATGGGGCCTCGTTCAACTAGCTAACGTTAGCAACTTGGCTATCTTAGCTAACTAGCGTTGTCAAACTCTTGCAGGTCACTTATGCAACTGTTTTAGTATCATAGATCCCTAGCTAATTTTTATTGCCTGACGACGTTTTTAACGCTAACTAGGTAGCTTTTTAAAAATGTATCTGCTTAAAAGCAGTTTAATTCAAAGCTCAGTCATTTAGTTGACAGCCTGCAGGCGTTAGCTACTGTAGCCGTAGCATGTCTCCCAGCCTTTTGATACCAGCCGTCTCGTAACCTGTAGTTGCACTTTTAAACCCCTCGTTGTAAATGATTAACTCCATGTAGTTAGATGCCGTAGCTAGTAGTCTATAAGCAGGGTAAAGTGGGAATTATATGCATTAAATGCTAACTAGTGCTGCCTGTTATATACTTAATGTTTTAACTAGGAAGTTTGGGGAAAACTAATGTAAACGCCTAACACGTTACTGTAACACGGCGGGGAACAGATTAATAAAAGGCCGACCCCTTTTTTGAAATGAATTTTTATTGCTGAGTCATTGTATCCTGTGCGCCAGTCCGTTTCTGATACAGCAGATACAGCTATCGGATCAGGCTGGAGTCATTCTGCCTGGTCTCCCCCCTCCACCTCCATTTCCCTTGAACCTGGTGTGTTAATCTGTCACGACCAATGTGCACCGAGAAGGCGTGTGGTCGTCGAGGCCAACAAACTAGCGGTGACTGTTGTAACCAGTTCACAGTTGATCTTTCAACATTTCCAAAATGTCTAAAAACAGCTGGTGCTATATACTAGCCTGAGTGTCTGTTTTGTGCTGTCATGCAAAACACTTGATAAATTACGTTCGTAAATTCATTCTGGCTAAAAAAAAACTGCAGAATAACTGAAATAATGGAACGGTTTGAGCTGGGTGGTTGAATACTGATTGGTCGACAGCCGTGGTATATCAGACGTATACCACGTGTATGGCAACGTGTTTTTACTGTTCTAATTACTTTGGTAACCCGTTTGAATATATTTTGTTCAGTATAGATTTTAATTACATGTTTTCTTACTTTATCTATCTAGCCAACAGTTATGTTTCTCCTATTCCCCTCTGATAAGATAAGCATGTTTGTGCATCACTATCTAGCTAGACACCAGCGCTGCTACCAGGCAGTGTTAGCGAGCTACGTTTGCTTTGACTCTTTATACATTCAGCAAGCTAGATGGCCAGCTAACTAGTGATATTTTAGCATTAGGGGCTAACACATTATTTTGCTAAGGAACGAAACTAGCAGATGGTAGTTGGCAGACAGTAAGACAACTAAATGTGTATAGAATGTTTATGGAGAGCAGCATGTCACCGAGCCAGTCAAACCACGCTGAGTGAGCAACACAGTCCCACTGGCTCTGTGGTTGAGCCAACTGCTCTCTCCCTTAGGTGCAGGCGGGCACCGAGAGACTGAAAAACACAGCTTTTATCTCAAGGCCATCAGGCTGTTAAAACAGCCACCACTAACATTGAGTGGCTGCTGCCAACATACTGACTCATCTCTAGCTCACTTTAATAATGGAAAAATTGATGTAATAAATGTGTCACTTTAAACAATGCCGCTTCATATAATGTTTACATACCCTGCATTACTCATCTCATATATGCATGTACTGTACTTAATACCATCTACTGCAACTTGCCTATGCCGTTCGGCCATCGCTCATTCATATATTTATTATTCGCTCATTCATATAATAATGTATTATTCTTCACACTTGTGTGTGTATAAGGTAGTTGTTGTGGAATTGTTAGTTATAAATGCAGGGTCAGAACTAGAAGCACAAGCATACTCGCTACACTCGCATTAACATCTGCTAACCATGTGTATGTGACCAATAACATCTGTTAACCATGTGTATGTGACCAATAACATCTGTTAACCATGTGTATGTGACCAATAACATCTGCTAACCATGTGTATGTGACCAATAACATCTGTTAACCATGTGTATGTGACCAATAACATCTGCTAACCGTGTGTATGTGACCAATAACATCTGCTAACCATGTGTATGTGACCAATAACATCTGCTAACCATGTGTATGTGACCAATAACATCTGCTAACCATGTGTATGTGACCAATAACATCTGTTAACCATGTGTATGTGACCAATACGATTTGAGGCAGGGCTTGGTGTGGTTAGTGGCATGCAGGAAGAGAGGGGGATAGAGACGACCCGACTAGCAAATGGAGTAATCTATAAAAACCGTACAGTGTGTGTATAGGCCTATAACTTGTCTGTCTGTAGGGTGCCGATGGTCCTGTGAAGCTGATTGGGGAGATCTCGGGTCTGGCCCCGGGGGAACATGGCTTCCACGTCCATGCTTATGGAGACAACACCAACGGCTGTATGAGTGCCGGACCCCACTTCAACCCCCACAACAAGACCCACGGAGGACCCACTGATGCTGTTCGGTTAGTCTGGCCCCCATGACTGAAGGAGTTAGGCCTGATAGACCAGGAGTTTTTTCCAGCTGTTTCATCTACATAATTCAGGCAGACGACAATTGTGAAACGTCTGGATGGTCCCAGAGTTTTTGAAAGCGTTTGTGCTCGATGGCCACACTAGTAATGATTTAATGGTATGGCTGTGTATACTGAGTTGAGTTTGAGTTTATTTTTTTTATTTTTACAGGGACAGTGCACATTAATCAACGTTTCAGTAAAAGTGACGGTTTTAGCCAGCCGGCTAATTTTCAACCGCAGTCCCTGGGCAGGTTATTAAAAACAATTACAATATAGACAATAGCAGCATAGAACAAGCAAGACATATCAACATAGGACAAGCAAGACGTAGCATACAGACAGAGCAACATAGGACAAGCAAGACGTAGCAACATGGGACAAGCAAGACGTAGCATACAGACAGAGCAACATAGGACAAGCAAGACGTAGCATACAGACAGAGCAACATAGGACAAGCAAGACGTAGCATACAGACAGAGCAACATAGGACAAGCAAGACGCAGCATACAGACAGAGCAACATAGGACAAGCAAGACGTAGCATACAGACAGAGCAACATAGGACAAGCAAGACGTAGCATACAGACAGAGCAACATAGGACAAGCAAGACGCAGCATACAGACAGAGCAACATAGGACAAGCAAGACGCAGCATACAGACAGAGCAACATAGGACAAGCAAGACGCAGCATGCAGACAGAGCAACATAAAACAAAAAGCAGCAAGACAAAATTCATAAAAGTAACAAAGTGTTTCCACACCTCACAAGCTACAGACAACAGACAACATGGAAAGCGGCAACACACAGCTAGGGACCATGTTCACACATTTGATTGACCTTTTTGACCTACTGTTCAACACAGTTATACAAAGACCTAATAGAATTGGTTATAATCAAGCACGTAGAATTCTAGTTAATGTAATGAACCTTAGCGTGTTTAACTCTTGCCAGTCTTGCCCTTATTTAATCTTATAATAGTCTATGGGACAGACCCACTAAGTGGAGAATCTCTTTGTTGCCGTGACTCCTCACATCCTCTACTCCCCTCAAACAATGTTCTGACCTCGTGCAGTGTTTTGAGGTAGCGAGGGATTTAGTGATTTTGGCGGGGGGGGGGGGGGGGTGAATCGATAGTTAAATATCTGGATATTATTTTTGCTCTGGTTGTCTGTACTCAAACCAAAATTCCGGTCTTTTTCCCTTCATAGCTTGTGCTCATCTTTTTATAGGGAGTTAATTTGTTTTCAGAGCTTGTTTATGATTAACATTTGTTCTCATGGCTCTGTCTCGTCCCTCTGCAGCAGGACACATGCTGAGCGATATGTTGGGAGCATTGAATCGTAATACATATCGTGAGATTCGAATCCGTATCGTATTCGGGACCTAACTTATGGTGATCATATTGTATCGTGAGTTCCCCTGGCAATTCATAGGGAATCAAATAAATGCACAGTTGCGATTCTCCTGCTGATTCTATGCCTCTCGCGTCACATGTCCTTATGTCTGTTTGTTGGCTTGACCAACTGATGCCCAGCAGAACCAGCCGGGTGGCGAGATTGCATGTTGGAAGCTCCATGATTGGCTCTCGGGCCTGATCCCCATAAATAGCAGTAACATTAGGAAGTATTCAGACCCCCTTGACTTCTTTTTCCACATTTTGTTACGTTACAGCCTGATTCTAAAATGTATTATAATTTTAAGTCTATATATAATTGGACATGATTTGGAAAGGCACTCCTGTCTATATAAGGTCCCACAGTTGACAGTGCATCTCAGTGCAAAAACCAAGCCATGAGGTCGACGGAATTGTCCGTAGGGCGCCAAGACAAGATTGTCGAGGCACAGATCTGGGGAAGGCTACCAAAACATGTCTGAAGCATTGAAAGTCCCCAAGAACACAGTTGGAGGCCCTTCTCCCCCGATTGCTTAGTTATGCTAGAAGGACAGGTCTAGGAAGAAGTTTGGCACCACCAAAACTCTTCCATGTAAGAATGATGGAGGCCACTGTGTTCTTGGTCCTTCAAAGCTACAGATGTTTGATGGCTTGGTTTTCCCTCTGCCGTGCACTGTCAACTGTAGGACTATGTATGTATGTGTGTGTATATGTATAGACAAGTGTGTGCCTTTCCAAGTCATGTCCAATCAACTGAATTTACCACATGTTT
The DNA here is from genome assembly GCF_013265735.2 of Oncorhynchus mykiss. Taxonomy (NCBI): domain Eukaryota; kingdom Metazoa; phylum Chordata; class Actinopteri; order Salmoniformes; family Salmonidae; genus Oncorhynchus; species Oncorhynchus mykiss. The sequence continues at coordinate 42,968,208 of NC_048593.1, forward strand.
CTACAACTTGATGTGAGTCCACATCTCAAGGATGACCAATGGAAACAGGATGCACCTGAACTCAATTTAGAATCTCATAGCGAAGGGTCTCAATACTTGTTTGTTTCTGGTTTTTCAAAAAATTTCTAAACCTGTTTTAGTGTATAAATTAATTGCATAATTTTTTTTTAGAAGGTTGCAAGGGGTCTGAATGCTCTGTAGTCAACGACTCATACGGTCTGAACTAAGACGTTGCTACGAGCGACCGGATGAGCCGCAGATAGAGAACATTAAGAGCGCTGCTGCAAGTTGATGGGACCAGAACAGCAGACCATTTTAGCCTCCAATTCACATACTTAGTTGTCGGGAAGTCTGCTGGAATTTTCTGTTTTTTTAGATGCTATGTTGACTCTTATTGGGTAGATCTGTGATGGAATCAAAATGAGATCACATGTGAAAATAGTGGTTTAGGGAAATGTCAACCACCTACCCTTGGCTCTCATTGTTTTGCTACGGTGTGTACTTTTGAGGGTGGGGGTACACTATTCTAAAACCGTACCCTTTCCTCTGACGTCATATCCTGTCTGTGTTGCTAGCCACGTAGGGGACCTTGGCAACGTGACTGCAGGAGCTGACAATGTGGCTAAGATCAACATCCAGGATAAGATGTTGACTCTCACTGGACCTGACTCTATCATCGGCAGGACCATGGTGGTAAGACCCATTTTTCAAATGTCTCATTATTCTGACCTACTTTGAGCAGAATTGTATTCCTAATGAACACCAACCACACTTGCGGTTTCTCTACATAAACACAACCCTGTTTCACCCTTAATCTCCCCTCTCTGTCCTCGCTCTCTTTTGCGTCCCTCCCCCTTTTATCATTAGATCCATGAGAAGGCTGATGATCTGGGAAAAGGAGGCAACGAGGAGAGTCTGAAGACTGGCAACGCTGGCGGTCGGCAGGCCTGTGGAGTGATTGGCATTGCCCAGTAAACAGGACACACTCCCTTACTGGGAGCCCTGGAACACACTAGCCTCTGCTTGAAGACCACTGTAGCTACCGCAGACCCCCCCCCCCCCCCATAGAAGGTTCTGTAAAATACATTTCTAGCCCAACCCCTACCTAGACCTTTATGACACCTCATCTGACAGAACTGTGTCCCAAATGACCCCCCCCCCCTAGTGTTTATGTAGTGCACTACATATGGGTTAGGGTGCCATATGGGACAGACCCTGTGTTCTGAGGGCTTTGACTCGGACACACAGGTTGCAGGGGTGACCCAAATGACTCCCTATTTAGACAAGAGCCCTACGGCAGGTACAGACAATCTGGTAGTATTCCATGTAGTCGTGGCTCAATGGTAAGCTAGGTGGAAATTTCACCATATAGTTTGTACCTATAAAAATCAGATCAAGTGCCCTACGATGTAGTGGCTAGGGTTGTTTTGGGATTTGGTTTCTAATGACCGCAGAATATAAAGCGCTTATTTAAAATTCATTATCAACCAGTATCTCTGTTGATCCTGCTAAGACTTGTTGCTTCCTGTCTATATGTGAGTCATATTATTCTGTTGTACGCTGTCCTAAAGCTAGTACAGGGGACATTTTGGGACACATCTGTGTATGTTCACTTTGAGTACCAAGCTGCCCCAATAAATAAAAAATGAATTGTCACTGATGAAACTCGATTGTGTTATGTTGCTAGTGGTCATTATTGGCTTGTCACGTCCAGTGGAGGAGATTTGGTTGGAAGTTAAGGTGAGACGGGATGGTCGTAGTCGAGGGCTACATCTGTAGGCAGAAGTGATTTGGAAATTTAAAAAGTCGTTTTTCTGTAGCATCCTGAGTAAGCGTTAGTGCCAGTTTTGAATAGAACCTAGACAAATATTTGACTCAAGTGAAAGGGGGTGTACCAAATATCTCTGCAGTCACTAGGTTGTTGACCGCTGTTACTGCTTACAAAAAAGGCCTCTAACTGTCGTACTCTGTAGTACATTGAGAAGTTTGCGCTTGTCATGATTTTTTGGTGCCACTAGATGGCGCCATCGCCATGTCTGTCCCTGTCACGGAATGGTTGACAGTGAGGAAGAGGTGAAGCTGGCGGGATAAGTCATAACGTTGATAAAATGCTCCACATGCGAGGACAAAAAAAATATATATAATGGAGATGAATGAGTCTAATTTAGTCAACAAAAAAATGACTTTGATCAAATAGACGTTTCGTAATGCTGAGGTTGTACTGCGACGAGTAGGACACGTTGACATCCTGGCAACTTGCCGTGAAAAATCACGACATCGGGGCTGTGCCTGTTCACATGTTGGGCTGTGGCGGTCTGTCTCATGGTAATTTACCATGAATTAACACATTTAACCTCTCCTGTCTTCCACACACAGCCTACACGCCACTAATGCTGAACTTTGGAACATCTACATATTTAAAGTCTAAATGCATTTTATATAGTCTACACCTTCCCAAATCTTATTTTAGACGGGTCTAAAGACACACGAAGAAAATGGTTATTTCAGAAGAACAGAAGCGTACTGAGTTGTGTTCGGCTCTGATACAAGATACAAGACGAGTTGGTTTAACGATCAGCAAAAGCGCCAGCCTATGTCACTATCTCACACAGTACAAACGTTGACCTATTTTATTTGTTAATTTGGCCTTCTGTGCAAAAAAATAAATATTCAGAACCTACTCTGGGATGTGAAATCCCAAACGAATACAACCACCCATCCAAAATAGCAATGAGGTTGATGCAACAGATCAGAACGTTCAGTTTGCAATGTTTAGAAAGTATTTATTCACATAAGCGCAGCAGTGCGTACACGGTAGCAGGCTAGACGCGCAAATGTTCCAAAGTGAAATCAATCAGCGGGAAAACACTGTTCTGAAATGACCGCAAATTTAGCGTCTGAGCTCCTAGAGTGTGCGGCTCTCTTTTATTTTTCAAGTTTTCTACTCCGCTAGCCAGCACCTCGCCTAAATAGGTGTGGTTTTTCTTCTAGAAAATATAAAACCGTATGCCAGGGAAAATGATCTTCCCCAAACCAGAAACTCAGGCACCGCTTATGTATGCCAGTTAGGTTCTACACCGTTTGTAAAGCAGATTAATGTGCTTAATTTCAATACTTTTATTTGTCTATCAACATTGACAAGCCACCGGGGTCTGACAACTTGGATGGAAAATTACTGAAGATAATAGGGGGCGGTATTGCCACTCCTATTTGCCATATCTTCAATTTAAACTTACTAGAAAGTGTGTGCCCTCAGGTCTGGATGGAAGCAAAAACTATTCCCCTACCCAAGAATAATAAAGTCCCCATTACTGGCTCAAATAGCCGACCAATCAGCCTGTTACCAACCCTTAGTAAACGTCTGGGGAAAATTGTGTTTGACCAGATAAAATTATATTTTTACAGTAAACAAATTCACAGCAGACTTTCAGCACACTTATAGAGAATGACATTCAACAAGCACAGCACTTACACAAATGACTGATGATTGGCTGAGAGAAAATGATAAAAATGATTGCGTGGGCGGTTTTGTTAGACTTCAGTGTAGCTTTTGACATTATCGATCATAGTCTGCTGCTGGAAAACTTGTGTTATGGCTTTACACCCCCCTTGCTATATTGTGGGTAAAGAGTTACCTGTCTAACAGAACACAGAGGGTGTTCTAGAATGGAAGCCTCTCCAACATAATTCATGTAGAATCAGGAATTCCCCAGGGCAGCTGTTGAGGCCCATTACATTTTTAATATTTACTAACGACATGTCTATATGTATGCGGATGACTCAACACTATACATGTCACCTACCACAGCGACTGAAATGACTGCAACACTGTACACGTCACCTACCACAGCGACTGAAATGACTGCAACACTGTACACGTCACCTACCACAGCGACTGAAATGACTGCAACACTATACACGTCACCTACCACAGCGACTGAAATGACTGCAACACTGTACACGTCCCCTACCACAGCGACTGAAATGACTGCAACACTATACATGTCACCTACCACAGCGACTGAAATGACTGCAACACTGTACACGTCACCTACCACAGCGACTGAAATGACTGCAACACTGTACACGTCACCTACCACAGCGACTGAAATGACTGCAACACTGTACACGTCACCTACCACAGCGACTGAAATGACTGCAACACTATACACGTCACCTACCACAGCGACTGAAATGACTAACACTTAAGAGCTGCAGTTTAGTTTCTGAGTGGGTGGCAAGGAATGTTAGTCCTAAATATAAAAAATAAAAACATTGTATTTGGGATAAATCATTCACTAAACCCTAAACCTCAATTACATCTAGTAATGAATAATGTGGCAGTTGAGCAAGTTGAGGAGGCTAAATGGCTGCATTAACCCTGGATCATAAACTGTCATGGTCAAAACATATTGATACAACAGTAGCTAGGATGAGGAGAAGTCTGTCCATAATAAATCCCTGCTCTGCATTCTTAACAGCACTAACAACAAGGCATGTCCTACAGGCTCTAGTTTTGTCGCACCTGGACTACTGTTCAGTCGTGTGGTCAGGTGCCATAAAGAGGGATTTAGGAAAATTGCAATTGGCTCAGAACAGGGCAGCACGGCTGACCATTTCCCTTGGATGTACACAGAGAGCTAACATTAACCATATGTATGTCAATCTCTCCTGGCTCAAAGTGGAGGACAGATTGATTTCATCACTACTTGTGTTTGTGAGAGGTATTGACATGTTGAATGCGTCAGACAGCCATGCATACCCCACAAGACATGCCACCAAAAGTATGTTTACAATCCAGAACAGACTATGGGAGGTACCCAGTACTACATAGAGCCATGGCTACATGGAACTCTATTCCACAGTACTACATAGAGCCATGACTACATGGAACTCTATTCCACAGTACTACATAGAGCCATGACTACATGGAACTCTATTCCACAGTACTACATAGAGCCATGACTACATGGAACTCTATTCCACAGTACTACATAGAGCCATGACTACATGGAACTCTATTCCACAGTACTACATAGAGCCATGACTACATGGAACTCTATTCCACAGTACTACATAGAGCCATGACTACATGGAACTCTATTCCACAGTACTACATAGAGCCATGACTACATGGAACTCTATTCCACAGTACTACATAGAGCCATGACTACATGGAACTCTATTCCACAGTACTACATAGAGCCATGACTACATGGCACTCTATTCCACAGTACTACATAGAGCCATGACTACATGGCACTCTATTCCACAGTACTACATAGAGCCATGACTACATGGAACTCTATTCCACAGTACCACATAGAGCCATGACTACATGGAACTCTATTCCACAGTACTACATAGAGCCATGACTACATGGAACTCTATTCCACAGTACTACATAGAGCCATGACTACATGGAACTCTATTCCACAGTACTACATAGAGCCATGACTACATGGAACTCTATTCCACAGTACTACATAGAGCCATGACTACATGGAACTCTATTCCACAGTACTACATAGAGCCATGACTACATGGAACTCTATTCCACAGTACTACATAGAGCCATGACTACATGGCACTCTATTCCACAGTACTACATAGAGCCATGACCACATGGAACTCTATTCCACAGTACTACATAGAGCCATGACTACATGGCACTCTATTCCACAGTACTACATAGAGCCATGACTACATGGAACTCTATTCCACAGTACTACATAGAGCCATGACTACATGGCACTCTATTCCACAGTACTACATAGAGCCATGACTACATGGAACTCTATTCCACAGTACTACATAGAGCCATGACTACATGGAACTCTATTCCACAGTACTACATAGAGCCATGACTACATGGAACTCTATTCCACAGTACTACATAGAGCCATGACTACATGGCACTCTATTCCACAGTACTACATAGAGCCATGACCACATGGAACTCTATTCCACAGTACTACATAGAGCCATGACTACATGGCACTCTATTCCACAGTACTACATAGAGCCATGACTACATGGAACTCTATTCCACAGTACTACATAGAGCCATGACTACATGGCACTCTATTCCACAGTACTACATAGAGCCATGACTACATGGAACTCTATTCCACAGTACTACATAGAGCCATGACTACATGGCACTCTATTCCACAGTACTACATAGTGCCATGACTACATGGAACTCTATTCCACAGTGCTACATAGAGCCATGACTACATGGAACTCTATTCCACAGTACTACATAGAGCCATGACTACATGGAACTCTATTCCACAGTACTACATAGAGACATGACTACATGGAACTCTATTCCACAGTACTACATAGAGCCATGACTACATGGAACTCTATTCCACAGTACTACATAGAGCCATGACTACATGGAACTCTATTCCACAGTACTACATAGAGCCATAACTACATGGAACTCTATTCCACAGTACTACATAGAGCCATGACTACATGGAACTCTATTCCACAGTACTACATAGAGCCATGACTACATGGAACTCTATTCCACAGTACTACATAGAGCCATAACTACATGGAACTCTATTCCACAGTACTACATAGAGCCATGACTACATGGAACTCTATTCCACAGTACTACATAGAGCCATGACTACATGGAACTCTATTCCACAGTACTACATAGAGCCATTACTACATGGAACTCTATTCCACAGTACTACATAGAGCCATGACTACATGGAACTCTATTCCACAGTACTACAGAGACATGACTACATGGAACTCTATTCCACAGTACTACATAGAGCCATGACTACATGGAACTCTATTCCACAGTGCTACATAGAGCCATGACTACATGGAACTCTATTCCACAGTACTACATAGAGCCATGACTACATGGCACTCTATTCCACAGTACTACATAGAGCCATGACTACATGGCACTCTATTCCACAGTACTACATAGAGCCATGACTACATGGAACTCTATTCCACAGTACTACATAGAGCCATGACTACATGGAACTCTATTCCACAGTACAACGTAGAGCCATGACTACATGGAACTCTATTCCACAGTACTACATAGAGCCATGACTACATGGAACTCTATTCCACAGTACTACATAGAGCCATGACTACATGGAACTCTATTCCACAGTACTACATTGAGCCATGACTACATGGAACTCTATTCCACAGTACTACATAGAGCCATGACTACATGGAACTCTATTCCACAGTGCTACATAGAGCCATGACTACATGGAACTCTATTCCACAGTACTACATAGAGCCATGACTACATGGCACTCTATTCCACAGTACTACATAGAGCCATGACTACATGGAACTCTATTCCACAGTACTACATAGAGCCATGACTACATGGAACTCTATTCCACAGTACAACATAGAGCCATGACTACATGGAACTCTATTCCACAGTACTACATAGAGCCATGACTACATGGAACTCTATTCCACAGTACTACATAGAGCCATGACTACATGGAACTCTATTCCACAGTACTACATTGAGCCATGACTACATGGAACTCTATTCCACAGTACTACATAGAGCCATGACTACATGGAACTCTATTCCACAGTACTACATAGAGCCATGACTACATGGAACTCTATTCCACAGTACTACATAGAGCCATGACTACATGGCACTCTATTCCACAGTACTACATAGAGCCATAGAACTTTGGAACATCTACATATTTAAAGTCTACATGCATTTTATATAGTCTACACCTTCCCAAATCTTATTTTAGACGGGTCTAAAGACACACGAAGAAAATAGTTATTTCAGAAGAACAGAAGCGTACTGAGTTGTGTTCGGCTCTGATACATGATACAAGACGAGTTGGTTTAACGATCAGCAAAAGCGCCAGCCTATGTCACGATCTCACACAGTACAAACGTTGACCTATTTTATTGGTTAATTTGGCCTTCTGTGCAAAAAAAATATTCAGAACCTACTCTGGGATGTGAAATCCCAAATGAATACAACCACCCATCCAAAATAGCAATGAGGTTGATGCAACAGATCAGAACGTTCAGTTTGCAATGTTTAGAAAGTATTTATTCACATAAGCGCAGCAATGCGTACACGGTAGCAGGCTATACGCGCAAATGTCCCAAAGTCAAATCAATCAGCGGGAAAACACTGTTCTGAAATGACCGCAAATTTAGCGTCTGAGCTCCTAGAGTGTGCGGCTCTCTTTTATTTTCAAGTTTTCTACTCCGCTAGCCAGCACCTCGCCTAAATAGGTGTTTTTCTTCTAGAAAATATAAAACCGTATGCCAGGGAAAATGATCTTCCCCCAAACTAGAAACTCAGGCACCGCTTATTAGGTTCCAGTTAGGTTCTACACCGTTTGTAAAGCAGATTAATGTGCTTAATTTCAATACTTTTATTTGTCTATCAACATTGACAAGCCACCGGGGTCTGACAACTTGGATGGAAAATTACTGAAGATAATAGCGGGCGGTATTGCCACTCCTATTTGCCATGTCTTCAATTTAAACTTACTAGAAAGTGTGTGCCCTCAGGTCTGGATGGAAGCAAAAACGATTCCCCTACCTAAGAATAATAAAGTCCCCATTACTGGCTCAAATAGCCGACCAATCAGCCTGTTACCAACCCTTAGTAAACGTCTGGGGAAAATTGTGTTTGACCAGATAAAATTATATTTTTACAGTAAACAAATTGACAGACTTTCAGCACACTTATAGAGAATGACATTCAACAAGCACAGCACTTACACAAATGACTGATGATTGGCTGAGAGAAAATGATTAAAAATGATTGTGTGGGCGGTTTTGTTAGACTTCAGTGTAGCTTTTGACATTATCGATCATAGTCTGCTGCTGGAAAACTTGTTATGGCTTTACACCCCCTGCTATATTGTGGATAAAGAGTTACCTGTCTAACAGAACACAGAGGTGTTATGGCTTTACACCCCCTGCTATATTGTGGATAAAGAGTTACCTGTCTAACAGAACACAGAGGTGTTATGGCTTTACACCCCCCTTGCTATATTGTGGATAAAGAGTTACCTGTCTAACAGAACACAGAGGTGTTCTAGAATGGAAGCCTCTCTAACATAGTCCAGGTAGAATCAGGAATTCCCCAGGGCAGCTGTTGAGGCCCATTACATTTTTAATCTTTACTAACGACATGTCTATGTATGCGGATGACTCAACACTATACATGTCACCTACCACAGCGACTGAAATGACTGCAACACTGTACACGTCACCTACCACAGCGACTGAAATGACTGCAACACTATACACATCAGCTACCACAGTGACTGAAATGACTGCAACACTATACACATCAGCTACCACAGCGACTGAAATGACTGCAACACTATACACATCAGCTACCACAGCGACTGAAATGACTGCAACACTATACACGTCACCTACCACAGCGACTGAAATGACTAACACTTAAGAGCTGCAGTTTAGTTTCTGAGTGGGTGGCAAGGAATGTTAGTCCTAAATATATTTAAAAAAAAACTAAAAACATTGTATTTGGGATAAATCATTCACTAAACCCTAAACCTCAATTACATCTAGTAATGAATAATGTGGCAGTTGAGCAAGTTGAGGAGGCTAAATGGCTGCATTAACCCTGGATCATAAACTGTCATGGTCAAAACATGTTGATACAACAGTAGCTAGGATGAGGAGAAGTCTGTCTGTAATAAAGCACTGCTCTACCTTCTTAACAACACTATCAACAAGGCAGGTCCTACAGGCCCTAGTTTCTACCTTCTTAACAACACTATCAACAAGGCAGGTCCTACAGGCCCTAGTTTCTACCTTCTTAACAACACTATCAACAAGGCAGGTCCTACAGGCCCTAGTTTCTACCTTCTTAACAACACTATCAACAAGGCAGGTCCTACAGGCCCTAGTTTCTACCTTCTTAACAACACTATCAACAAGGCAGGTCTTACAGGCCCTAGTTTCTACCTTCTTAACAACACTATCAACAAGGCAGGTCCTACAGACCCTAGTTTCTACCTTCTTAACAACACTATCAACAAGGCAGGTCCTACAGGCCCTAGTTTCTACCTTCTTAACAACACCATCAACAAGGCAGGTCCTACAGGCCCTAGTTTCTACCTTCTTAACAACACTATCAACAAGGCAGGTCCTACAGGCCCTAGTTTCTACCTTCTTAACAACACTATCAACAAGGCAGGTCTTACAGGCCCTAGTTTCTACCTTCTTAACAACACTATCAACAAGGCAGGTCCTACAGGCCCTAGTTTCTACCTTCTTAACAACACTATCAACAAGGCAGGTCCTACAGGCCCTAGTTTCTACCTTCTTAACAACACTATCAACAAGGCAGGTCTTACAGGCCCTAGTTTCTACCTTCTTAACAACACTATCAACAAGGCAGGTCCTACAGGCCCTAGTTTCTACCTTCTTAACAACACTATCAACAAGGCAAGTCCTACAGGCCCTAGTTTCTACCTTCTTAACAACACTATCAACAAGGCAGGTCCTACAGGCCCTAGTTTCTACCTTCTTAACAACACTATCAACAAGGCAGGTCCTACAGGCCCTAGTTTCTACCTTCTTAACAACACTATCAACAAGGCAGGTCTTACAGGCCCTAGTTTCTACCTTCTTAACAACACTATCAACAAGGCAGGTCCTACAGACCCTAGTTTCTACCTTCTTAACAACACTATCAACAAGGCAGGTCCTACAGGCCCTAGTTTCTACCTTCTTAACAACACTATCAACAAGGCAGGTCCTACAGACCCTAGTTTCTACCTTCTTAACAACACTATCAACAAGGCAGGTCCTACAGGTTCTAGTTTCTACCTTAACAACACTATCAACAAGGCAGGTCCTACAGGCCCTAGTTTCTACCTTCTTAACAACACTATCAACAAGGCAGGTCCTACAGACTCTAGTTTCTACCTTCTTAACAACACTATCAACAAGGCAGGTCCTACAGGCCCTAGTTTCTACCTTCTTAACAACACTATCAACAAGGCAGGTCCTACAGGACCTAGTTTCTACCTTAACAACACTATCAACAAGGCAGGTCCTACAGGCCCTAGTTTCTACCTTCTTCACAACACTATCAACAAGGCAGGTCCTACAGGCCCTAGTTTCTACCTTCTTAACAACACTATCAACAAGGCAGGTCCTACAGGCCCAAGTTTCTACCTTCTTAACAACACTATCAACAAGGCAGGTCCTACAGGCCCTAGTTTTGTCACACCTGGACTACTGTTCAGTCGTGTGGTCAGGTGCCATAAAGAGGGATTTAGGAAAATTGCAATTGGCTCAGAACAGGGCAGCACGGCTGACCATTTCCCTTGGATGTACACAGAGAGCTAACATTAACCATATGCATGTCAATCTCTCCTGGCTCAAAGTGGAGGACAGATTGATTTCATCACTACTTGTGTTTGTGAGAGGTATTGACATGTTGAATGCGTCAGACAGCCATGCATACCCCACAAGACATGCCACCAAAGGTCACAGTACTACATAGAGCCATGGCTACATGGAACTCTATTCCACAGTACTACATAGAGCCATGGCTACATGGAACTCTATTCCACAGTACTACATAGAGCCATGAATACATGGAACTCTATTCCACAGTACTACATAGAGCCATGACTACATGGAACTCTATTCCACAGTACTACATAGAGCCATGACTACATGGAACTCTATTCCACAGTACTACATAGAGCCATGACTACATGGAACTCTATTCCACAGTACTACATAGAGCCATGGCTACATGGAACTCTATTCCACAGTACTACATAGAGCCATGACTACATGGAACTCTATTCCACAGTACTACATAGAGCCATGACTACATGGAACTCTATTCCACAGTACTACATAGAGCCATGACTACATGGAACTCTATTCCACAGTACTACATAGAGCCATGACTACATGGAACTCTATTCCACAGTACTACATAGAGCCATGACTACATGGAACTCTATTCCACAGTACTACATAGAGCCATGACTACATGGAACTCTATTCCACAGTACTACATAGAGCCATGACTACATGGAACTCTATTCCACAGTACTACATAGAGCCATGACTACATGGAACTCTATTCCACAGTACTACATAGAGCCATGGCTACATGGAACTCTATTCCACAGTACTACATAGAGCCATGACTACATGGAACTCTATTCCACAGTACTACATAGAGCCATGACTACATGGAACTCTATTCCACAGTACTACATAGAGCCATGACTACATGGAACTCTATTCCACAGTACTACATAGAGCCATGACTACATGGCACTCTATTCCACAGTACTACATAGAGACATGACTACATGGAACTCTATTCCACGTCATAAAAAATAAAATAAAACAGCTAAGAGTGGGACTGTGAAGCAACACAAGCACAGACACATGCATATACACACACAATAACACACGCACTATACACACATGTGCGCACGGATTCTGGTTATAGATATGTGGTAGTAGATTTGTGAGTAGAGGCCTGAGGGCACACACTTAATATGTTGTGAAATCTGTTATGAATGAAACGATAGGCTACAATGACTTTTGTCATGATCACACACGTCGCAATGTAACTAAAGGTCCTTGAATGTACTTTTTTTCCCGGGGTACCTTAACGTTATGTGGATAGACGCTTGCGGTTGCTAGGTAACGTTGCACCAATCAAAGCATTGGAGCAAAGACGTCGGTGGTCTAAACCATTCATCTTGGGGTGACGGGGGGGGGGGGGGGGGGGGGGGGGTTTAGAGAAATATTACACAATTATATCATTTATAAAATGGTCATATCTGTTTTTTTTGTTGTTTTTTTGTAATACAGACTAGCTCAAAAAATAAGTTAAAATTGACAAATGATCCACTTCCCCTATGATAATTATATATTTTTTTTTGGGGGGGGGGGGGAGTGGGAGTGGGGGTGCCCAAAAAAAACATTTGTACCTCCTATTTTCCTTTGTTCCAGGCTGCCAAGTGGACACAAGGCTCATTTCAGTCAAGAAGAGGAATAACGTTGCAACTGGTGGGTGGTAACATTGAAATAAAACCCAGCATTGAAACGAAACAGGCTGAAAGGAATTTGTCAAATTCCATAATGCCTGATTCCATAATGACTACCGTGACTACTTCTATTCTAGCACGAGGACGAAAAAAAAACTAACATGAAAGAAACGTGATCTTTTCAAATTCAGCAGGCTACGGTGTGGAATAAATATGCTTTTAGAAGTGCCGTGTTCATTTAATGATTTATCGTTAAGTGTGTTTATCAATGCACCAAGCACCTTTTCCCCCCACTCTTATCGCTCCAGCTTGTTGCGTTGTGGTGGCTATGGACATACGATTCATGGAAGGGTTTTTGAAACCTCTAACCCTGACAATTCTCCTGTTAAATGTATGGGTACGCTAGCAATGCCTGACACTCTAGACTTGGATGGGAACAGCCCTTTGTGGATGATTTGTCTATGGTTGGTTGTGCCGTGTCGGTTTGTCTTTAAGCAAATTTCTAAATACAATCGTGTGAAAAACTTAGTTTGGAAAGGAGGCGTTGTCATTACTAATTACTAATTGTCTCATCTGACCAGAGTACCTTCTTCCATATGTTTGGGGAGTCTCCCACATGCCTTTTGGCGAACACCAAACGTGTTTGCTTATTTTCCTCTTTAAGCTATGTCTTTTTTTCTGGCCACTCTTCCGTAACGCCCAGCTCTTTGGATTGTATGGCTTAAAGTGGTCCTATGGACAGATACTCCAATCTCCGCTGTGGAGCTTTGCAGCTCCTTCAGGGTTATTATCTCTGGTCTTTTTGTTGCCTCTCTGGTTAATGCCCTCCTTGCCTGGTATGTGAGTTTTGGTGGGTGGCCCTCTCTTGGCAGGTTTGTTGTGGTGCCATGTTCTTTCCATTTTTTAACAATGGATTTAATGGTGCTCCGTGGGATGTTCAAAGTTTCAGATATTTTTTTATAACCCTGATATGTACTTCTCCACAACTTTGTCCCTGGAGAGCTCCTTGGTCTTCATGGTGGTGCTCCTTGGTCTTCATGGTGACGCTTGCTTGGTGGTGCCCCTTGCTTAGTGGTGTTGCAGACTCTGGGGCCTTTCAGAACAGGTGTATATATACTGAGATCATGTGACAGATCATGTGACACTTAGATTGCACACAGGTGGACTTTATTTAATTATTATTTAACTAATTATTCGACTTTTGAATGTAATATGTTACACCAGATCTTATTTAGGGGCTTCATATCAAAGGGGGTGAATACACATCTACCCACCACTTTTCAGTTTTTATTTTTTTTATTTCACTTCACCAATTTGGACTATTTTGTGTATGTCCATTACATGAAATCCAAATTAAATCCCATTTAAATTACAGGTTGTAATGCAACAAAATAGGAAAAACGCCAAGGGGGATGAATACATTTGCAAGCCACTGTAGGTATTTTAACATTATAATTTATTTTTACACACAAACGTTTTTGGGAGGTTAATAAAATATTTAATCAGTCATCTTCCTCAAATGAAGGGGATGATGACAATCTTTGCGAGAGGGAGGGAATCCTCTCATTTCATTGGTCCTCAACTCGATAAATGGAACACCGGAACAGGTTAGTTGTGAAGGATTCGTTGCCATAGAAATGTACCTGTCTAAAAAGTGTGCCACTTTTTATCCCGCGTTCAGATTAGAGTTGATCAAAGTCTCCCAACAGTTCTCTGGTGCTGAGAGACAGGTTTTCTGACACTAGAGGGCGGTGTAGAGCTGTGCCTGATAACAGGTAGACAGACTACTGTGGATCTACAGGCTAGAACACGGCACACTGTTCAAAGTAGTGCGCTATGTAACAAACAGGGTGCCCTTTGGGGGACTGTCTGAATGTACAGAATGTTTTCCTGAGATGCTTTTAGTCCCACGTCTCTGTTCACTATGAAACTGATGACCTGTCGATGCTTCAGAAAGACTGATCAACATGTTCCTCAACATGTCCTCTTGATAAAGGTGACTCCCCCCCCCCCCCCCCCCTTATTGTAGAAACAACACTGTGTAGTAGTGTTACCGTCTACACAGTGTTACCGTCTGCACAGTGTTACCGTCTGCACAGTGTTACCGTCTACACAGTGTTACCGTCTGCACAGTGTTACCGTCTACACAGTGTTACCGTCTACACAGTGTTACCGTCTACACAGTGTTACCATCTACACAGTGTTACCGTCTACACAGTGTTACCGTCTACACAGTGTTACCGTCTACACAGTGTTACCATCTACACAGTGTTACCGTCTACACAGTGTTACCGTCTACACAGTGTTACCGTCTACACAGTGTTACCGTCTACACAGTGTTACCGTCTACACAGTGTTACCATCTACACAGTGTTACCGTCTACACAGTGTTACCGTCTACACAGTGTTACCGTCTACACAGTGTTACCGTCTACACAGTGTTACCGTCTGCACAGTGTTACCGTCTACACAGTGTTACCGTCTACACAGTGTTACCATCTACACAGTGTTACCGTCTACACAGTGTTACCGTCTACACAGTGTTACCGTCTACACAGTGTTACCATCTACACAGTGTTACCGTCTACACAGGGTTACCGTCTACACAGTGTTACCGTCTACACAGGGTTACCGTCTACACAGTGTTGCCATAGAGTTATCATTGAAGTACACATACAGTGCCTTCGGAAAGTGTTCAGACCCCTTGACCCCCCCCCCCCCCCCCCCCCCCCCCCCCCAAAATGACATTACAGCCTTATTCTAAAATGTATTCAATAGTTTTTTTCCCCTCATCAATATACACACAATATCCCATAATTGCATTTTTACTAACTTTAATATATATCTTTTTTTAATACCGCATTTACATAAGTATTCAGACCCTTTACTCAATACTTTGTTGAAGCACCTTTGGCAGTGATTACAGCATCGAGTCTTCTTGGGTCTGATACTACAAGCTTGGCACACCTGTAATTGGGGAGTTTCTCCCATTCTTCTCTGCAGATCCTCTCAAACTCTGTCAGGTTGGATGGGGAGCTTTGCTGCACAGCTATTTTCAGGTCTCTCCATAGATGTTCATTCAGGTTCAAGTCCAGGCTCTGGCTGGGCCACTCAAGGACATTCAGAGACTTGTCCCAAAGCCACTCCTTCATTGTCTTGGCTGTGTGCTTAGGGTCGTTGTCCTGTTGGAAGGTGAAACTTCACCCCAGTCTGAGGTGCTGAGCGCTCTGGAGCAGGTTTTCATCAAGGATCTCTCTGTACTTTTCTCCATTCATCTTTACCTCAATCCTTACTAGTCTCCCAGTCCCTGCCGCTGAAAAACATCCCCACAGCATGATGCTGCCACAGGTGGACTCCCATCAAGTTGCAGAAACATCTCAAGGATGATCAATGGAAACAAGATGCACCTGAACTCAATGTTGAGTCTCATTGCAAAGGGGCTGAAAACGAATGTAAGTAAGGTATTTCTGTTTTTTTTTTAATTTGTAATAAATTCGCAAACATTTCTAAAAACATGTTTTCGCTTTGTCTATGGGGTATTTGTGTGTAGATTCCTGAGGATTTTTTATTTTTTATTATTGAATCCATTTTAGAATCAGGCTGTCATGTAACAAACTGTGGAAGAAGTCAAGGGGGTCTGAATCCTTTCCGAAGGCTCTGTAAAAACAACTTAACGTAAAGAAATGTCCCTATAGAAGAGTACAACACCGACTGACCATAAGTAAACACACCGTTCCCTTTCGTGTTTTGATAGGGTCTCATACGGTTCACTTGGTAGAGCGTGGTGCTTGCAATGCCGGGGTTGTGGGTTCAAATCCCTACGAGGGACCAGTATGAAATAGGAAGTCACTACTGTAAGTCACTCTGGATAAGAGTGTCTGTCTGCTAAATGAATCAAATGAAAGATATTTCAAGAACCCATTACTAAAAATGTTTTTCATCTCCTCATTAACATACCCAACGTTGCCTTTCTTGAAAGAAGCCAGTTGAATATGGATTCTCATCTCAATGTGGACTATAGTTGATTACATGCACCTGAGCACTACAGAATGGTCTATATAAGAAATCTATGGTGTTTTTAGTGTGGCTTGCGAAGCAACAGTCCCCACTTTTTAAATCTTCGACATGCTTCTGACTTATTTGGAACGCAACTCCTCATACACCTAGAAGCTAGAAATGTAATGCAAACTTATATGGATATTACAGGTCTTATATATATATACATATATAATATATACATATATATGGATTCTCATCTCAATGCAGACTATAGTTGATTCGATGCAGTCATGCACACAGTGCCTTCAGAAAGGAGTTCAATACTTAATGACTCAAGACATTTCAGATTTTCATTTTCAATTCATTTGTAAAAAATAAATAAAATGTTTTCTAAAAACGTAATTTCACTTTGGCATTATGGGTTATTGTGTGTAGATTTTTTAAAATTATTTTTTAACATCCGTTTTGAATTCATGCTGTAACACAACAAAATGTGGAAATAAGTCAAGAGGTGTGAATACTTCCTGAAAGGCTCTGTGTATGGAAGTAGTTTAATGCCCCCCAAAAAGGCTTAAATGTGGGTAGAAAATAATACAAATCATTTCCTGAACTTTCATATATATCTCTCAGATATAGGACATTTAAAAACAAACTTCCATTTGTATTCATTTTTCGACTGTCTGTTTTGCCAGGTATGAATTTGTTATTCAATGTGTTTCTACGGGCCTAATAGCATTAAGGCCAAATTCAATGTTTTATCCCCAAAAAAATTGATCGGTCCTAAAACTCTAAATCAAATAGCTAAATGATCCATGGTACGACCGTCCTAAAACAATTCCATATGTCGGCTGATTAGAAACACATCCTCGGCCCTTAAACATTACGCTATTTATATCACTACATAAAACGCCCAAAACTGAGTGAGTAAACCCCCCCAAAAAAGTTGGGCACGTACTCTACACATAGACGACCTGCAGTTTTGAGCTCGTGGGCAAATAGCAGGGGACAAACAAAAAAACGGTTGCCTTGGCAACGGTGCAGAACCGAGCAGCGCAGCCACAGGCACCACTCCCCCCCTCAGCACTGAGTTCGTTCTCTATCCCACAGAGGCAAAAAAAAATAACACATTGAGGAAGAGCTTGTAAACAATAACTACTAAAGGAGAGGCCAGAAACCCCCTTTTTTTTCTTACAGACCTCTACAGAAATGGTGATGTGAGTAATCCCATCTTTTTTCACTGACCAGCCAAATGCATGGCACTCAGTACTACCCATCCACAAAGACAGAGGTAGCTAGACAACCCAGACAGCACTATGATACAAATACACCTCTACAAGAATGACATCTTTTTCCCAGCTTTTTTTTTTTTACAAACAGCTAATATTCTGACCCCTATCCCCAACAAAATAGACAAAAAGGTAGATAGAGCATATGAAATCTTCCTCTACTTCTCAGGCTTTTCACATCTGAAATCAGAACAAAAAAATATATTCTACCAATCGAACAATATTTGAGGAACTGATTTTGAGGAACTGATTTTGAGGAACTGATTTTGAGGAACTGATTTTGAGGAACTGATTTTGAGGAACTGATTTTGAGGAACTGATTTATGAGGAACTGATTTATGAGGAACTGATTTTGAGGAACTGATTTATGAGGAACTGATTTTGAGGAACTGATTTTGAGGAACTGATTTTGAGGAACTGATTTTGAGGAACTGATTTATGAGGAACTGATTTATGAGGAACTGATTTATGAGGAACTGATTTATGAGGAACTGATTTTGAGGAACTGATTTATGAGGAACTGATTTTGAGGAACTGATTTTGAGGAACTGATTTTGAGGAACTGATTTTGAGGAACTGATTTATGAGGAACTGATTTATGAGGAACTGATTTATGAGGAACTGATTTATGAGGAACTGATTTTGAGGAACTGATTTATGAGGAACTGATTTTGAGGAACTGATTTTGAGGAACTGATTTTGAGGAACTGATTTATGAGGAACTGATTTATGAGGAACTGATTTATGAGGAACTGATTTTGAGGAACTGATTTATGAGGAACTGATTTTGAGGAACTGATTTTGAGGAACTGATTTTGAGGAACTGATTTATGAGGAACTGATTTTGAGGAACTGACTACTTTTCTTAATATTTTTTTTTTTTAAACGTCTTGCATTTCAGAATATTAAATCGTTCTCTACTTCTTTGGCTATTCACATCTAAAATCAGAACACGTTTCTCCATTACCACAAACATACTGTTAAAGAACTAAACTAAACCACAGGTTTACTTCATGTAAAGTTACCATCTAGTTCATATTTTTAGTCTGGGATTGAAAAAGTCATGGTGTCTGCTCTTCGTTTCATACAAACACACACTTTCCCCAAAATCTGGAGTGGGTGGATGTCTCTTCCTCACTAACATCCGACTTCATATTTTATATTGCTATCAGACAGCTGTGGCCTAATTTCGCCGATACACACACAGCTGGCCAGCGTATGGCTGCTGGAAAGCATATGCTGCTCCAAGAGCCTTTAGTTCTTTTCATGGGAATGGCAGAGGATTTTTACTATTTTCTATGTCCTCCCTCATCCTATTCTCTCCTCCCCGTTTCTCATTTCCTCTCCCCTTTGCTCTTCTCCCTTCCTATCTCTTCTCCTTTCCTTTCCTATCTCTTCTCCTTTCCTATCCTCTCCTCCCCTTTTCTCATTTCCTCTCCCCCTTGCTCTTCTCCCTTCCCCTCTCTTCTCCTTACCTATCCCCTCCTCCCCTTTTCTCTCCTCTCTCTTTCTCTCCTGTTCTCCCCCCCCCCCCCCCCCCCCCCCCCCCCCCCCCCCCCTTTCCCTCTATTCTCTCTAGGGGTAATGAAAGATTGGAGAGCCTTCGATAGAGAAAAAAGCCCTTGGGAACAGATAGAGGCAGGCTATAGAAAGCTCATGAAATTGTTGGCATTGAAAATGCATGAACCGTAATGATGGTTAGACAAGCTATAGGGAGTGCAGCCGCAATTGAAGGAATTGGAATTGACCCCCACCCCACTCTGACCGGCACACACACACACACACACACACACACACACACACACACACACACACACACACACACACACACACAACATTTGCACATTATTCTTTCAAAAAAATCTTAAAACTCTGTCAAATTGGTTATTGATCATTGCTAGACAACCATTTTCAGGTCTTGCGATACATTTTCAAGCAGATTTAAGTCAAAACACTCTTGGTTCTTGGTAAGTAACTCCAGTGTATATTTGGTCTTGTGGTTTATGTTATTGTCCTGCTTTCAGGTGAATTCGTCTCACAGTGTCTGGTGGAAAACAGACTGAACCAGGTTTTCTTCTAGGATTTTGCCTGTGCTAAGCTCCAACCCATTTCTTTTATATCCCGAAAAACTCCCCAGTCGTTAATGATTACAAGCATACCCATAACATGATGCAGCCACCACTATGCTTGAAAATATGGAGAGTGGTACTCAGTAATGTGTTGTATTGGATTTGCCCCAAACAAAACACTTTCTATTTAGGACAAAAAGTAAATTGCTTTGCCACATTTTTCGCAGTATTACTTTAGTGTCTTGTTGCAAACAGGATGCATGTTTTGGAATATTTATTTATCTGTACAGGCTTCCTTCTTTTCACTCTACTCTCTAACAGTTTTAAAGCCACCATTGGCCTCATGGTGAAATCCCTGAGCGGTTTAATTCCTCTCCGGCAACTGAGTTAGGAAGGACGCCCGTATCAATCAAATTTAATCAAATTTATTTTATATAGCCCTTCGTACATCAGCTAATATCTCAAAGTGCTGTACAGAAACCCAGCCTAAAACCCCAAACAGCAAGCAATGCAGGTGAAGAAGCACGGTGGCTAGGAAAAACTCCCTAGAAAGGCCAAAACCTAGGAAGAAACCTAGAGAGGAACCAGGCTATGTGGGGTGGCCAGTCCTCTTCTGGCTGTGCCGGGTGGAGATTATAACAAAACATGGTCAAGATGTTCAAATGTTCATAAATGACCAGCATGGTCGAATAATAATAAGGCAGAATAGTTGAAACTGGAGCAGCAGCACAGTCAGGTGGACTGGGGACAGCAAAGAGTCATCATGTCAGGTATTCCTGGGGCATGGTCCTAGGGCTCAGGTCCTCCGAGAGAGAGAAAGAAAGAGAGAATTAGAGAGAGCATATGTGGGATGGCCAGTCCTCTTCTGGCTGTGCCGGGTGGAGATTATAACAGAACATGGCCAAGATGTTCAAATGTTCATAAATGATCAGCATGGTTGAATAATAATAAGGCAGAACAGTTGAAACTGGAGCAGCAGCACAGCCAGGTGGACTGGGGACAGCAAGGAGTCATCATGTCAGGTAGTCCTGGGGCATGGTCCTAGGGCTCAGGTCCTCCGAGAGAGAGAAAGAGAGAAGGAGAGAATTAGAGAACGCACACTTAGATTCACACAGGACACCGAATAGGACAGGAGAAGTACTCCAGATATAACAAGCTGACCCTAGCCCCCCGACACATAAACTACTGCAGCATAAATACTGGAGGCTGAGACAGGAGGGGTCAGGAGACACTGTGGCCCACTCCGAGGACACCCCCGGACAGGGCCAAACAGGAAGGATATAACCCCACCCACTTTGCCAAAGCACAGCCCCCACACCACTAGAGGGATATCTTCAACCACCAACATACCATCCTGAGACAAGGCTGAGTATAGCCCACAAAGACCTCCGCCACGGCACAACTTAAGGGGGGGGGGGGGGGGGCGCCAACCCAGACAGGATGACCACATCAGTGACTCAACCCACTCAGGTGACGCACCCCCTCCAGGGACGGCATGAGAGAGCCCCAGTAAAGCCAGTGACTCAGCCCCTGTAATAGGGTTAGAGGCAGAGAATCCCAGTGGAAAGAGGGGAACCGGCCAGGCAGAGACAGCAAGGGTGGTTCGTTGCTCCAGAGCCTTTCCGTTCACCCTCCCACTCCTGGGCCAGACTACACTCAATCATATGACCCACTGAAGAGATGAGTCTTCAGTAGAGACTTAAAGGTTGAGACCGAGTTTGCGTCTCTGACATGGGTAGGCAGACCGTTCCATAAAAATGGAGCTCTATAGGAGAAAGCCCTGCCTCCAGCTGTTTGCTTAAAAATTCTAGGGACAATTAGGAGGCCTGCGTCTTGTGACCGTAGCGTACGTGTAGGTATGTACGGCAGGACCAAATCACAGAGATAGATAGGAGCAAGCCCATGTAATGCTTTGTAGGTTAGCAGTAAAACCTTGAAATCAGCCCTTGCTTTGACAGGAAGCCAGTGTAGAGAGGCTAGCACTGGAGTAATATGATCAAATTTTTTGGTTCTAGTCAGGATTCTAGCAGCCGTATTTAGCACTAACTGAAGTTTATTTAGTGCTTTATCCGGGTAGCCGGAGAGTAGAGCATTGCAGTAGTCTAACCTGGAAGTGACAAAAGCATGGATTAATTTTTCTGCATCATTTTTGGACAGAAAGTTCCTGATTTTTGCAATGTTACGTAGATGGAAAAAAGCTGTCCTTGAAATGGTCTTGATATGTTCTTCAAAAGAGAGATCAGGGTCCAGAGTAACGCCGAGGTCCTTCACAGTTTTATTTGAGACGACTGTACAACCATTAAGATTAATTGTCAGATTCAACAGAAGATCTCTTTGTTTCTTGGGACCTAGAACAAGCATCTCTGTTTTGTCCGAGTTTAAAAGTAGAAAGTTTGCAGCCATCCACTTCCTTATGTCTGAAACAAATTCTTCTAGCAAGGGCAATTTTGGGGCTTCACCATGTTTAATTGAAATGTACAGCTGTGTGTCATCCGCATAGCAGTGAAAGTTAACATTATGTTTTCGAATAACATCCCCAAGAGGTAAAATATATAGTGAAAACAATAGTGGTCCTAAAACGGAACCTTGAGGAACACCGAAATTTACAGTTGATTTGTCAGAGGACAGACCATTCACAGAGACAAACTGATATCTTTCCGACAGATAAGATCTAAACCAGGCCAGAACTTGTCCGTGTAGACCAATTTGGGTTTCCAATCTCTCCAAAAGAATGTGGTGATCGATGGTATCAAAAGCAGCACTAAGGTCTAGGAGCACGAGGACAGATGCAGAGCCTCGGTCCGATGCCATTAAAATGTCATTTACCACCTTCACAAGTGCCGTCTCAGTGCTATGATGGGGTCTAAAACCAGACTGAAGCATTTCGTATACATTGTTTGTCTTCAGGAAGGCAGCGAGTTGTTGCGCAACAGCCTTTTCAAAAATTTTTGAGAGGAATGGAAGATTCGATATAGGCCGATAGTTTTTTATATTTTCTGGGTCAAGGTTTGGCTTTTTCAAGAGAGGCTTTATTACTGCCACTTTTAGTGAGTTTGGTACACATCCGGTGGATAGAGAGCCGTTTATTATGTTCAACATAGGAGGGCCAAGCACAGGAAGCAGCTCTTTCAGTAGTTTAGTTGGAATAGGGTCCAGTATGCAGCTTGAAGGTTTAGAGGCCATGATTATTTTCATCATTGTGTCAAGAGATATAGTACTAAAACACTTGAGTGTCTCTCTTGATCCTAGGTCCTGGCAGAGTTGTGCAGACTCAGGACAACTGAGCTTTGAAGGAATACGCAGATTTAAGGAAGAGTCCGTAATTTGCTTTCTAATAATCATAATCTTTTCCTCAAAGAAGTTCATGAATTTATCACTGCTAAAGTGAAAGTCATCCTCTCTTGGGGAATGCTGCTTTTTAGTTAGCTTTGCGACAGTATCAAAAAGGAATTTCGGATTGTTCTTATTTTCCTCAATTAAGTTAGAAAAATAGGATGATCGAGCAGCAGTAAGGGCTCTTCGGTACTGCACAGTACTGTCTTTCCAAGCTAGTCGGAAGACTTCCAGTTTGGTGTGTCGCCATTTCCGTTCCAATTTTCTGGAAGCTTGCTTCAGAGCTCGGGTATTTTCTGTGTACCAGGGAGCTAGTTTCTTATGAGAAATGTTTTTAGTTTTTAGGGGTGCAACTGCATCTAGGGTATTGCGCAAGGTTAAGTTGAGTTCCTCAGTTAGGTGGTTAACTGATTTTTGTCCTCTGGCGTCCTTGGGTAGACAGAGGGAATCTGGAAGGACATCAAGGAATCTTTGTGTTGTCTGTGAATTTATAGCACGACTTTTGATGATCCTTGGTTGGGGTCTGAGCAGATTATTTGTTGCAATTGCAAACGTAATAAAATGGTGGTCCGATAGTCCAGGATTATGAGGAAAAACATTAAGATCCACAACATTTATTCCATGGGACAAAACTAGGTCCAGCGTATGACTGTGACAGTGAGTGGGTCCAGAGACATGTTGGACAAAACCCACTGAGTCGATGATGGCTCCGAAAGCCTTTTGGAGTGGGTCTGTGGACTTTTCCATGTGAATATTAAAGTCACCAAAGATTAGAATATTATCCGCTATGACTACAAGGTCCGATAGGAATTCAGGGAACTCAGTGAGGAACGCTGTATATGGCCCAGGAGGCCTGTAAACAGTAGCTATAAAAAGTGATTGAGTAGGCTGCATAGATTTCATGACTAGAAGCTCAAAAGACGAAAACGTCATTTTTTTTTTTTGTAAATTGAAATTTGCTATCGTAAATGTTAGCAACACCTCCGCCTTTGCGGGATGCACGGGGGATATGGTCACTAGTGTAGCCAGGAGGTGAGGCCTCATTTAACACAGTAAATTCATCAGGCTTAAGCCATGTTTCAGTCAGGCCAATCACATCAAGATTATGATCAGTGATTAGTTCATTGACTATAATTGCCTTTGAAGTAAGGGATCTAACATTAAGTAGCCCTATTTTGAGATGTGAGGTATCATGATCTCTTTCAATAATGACAGGAATGGAGGTGGTCTTTATCCTAGTGAGATTGCTAAAGCGAACACCGCCATGTTTAGTTTTGCCCAACCTAGGTCGAGGCACAGACACGGTCTCAATGGTGATAGCTGAGCTGACTACACTGACTGTGCTAGTGGCAGACTCCACTATGCTGGCAGGCTGGCTAACAGCCTGCTGCCTGGCCTGCACCCTATTTCATTGTGGAGCTAGAGGAGTTAGAGCCCTGTCTATGTTGGTAGATAAAATGAGAGCACCCCTCCAGCTAGGATGGAGTCCGTCACTCCTCAGCAGGTCAGGCTTGGTCCTGTTTGTGGGTGAGTCCCAGAAAGAGGGCCAATTATCTACAAATTCTATCTTTTGGGAGGGGCAGAAAACAGTTTTCAACCAGCGATTGAGTTGTGAGACTCTGCTGTAGAGCTCATCACTCCCCCTAACTGGGAGGGGGCCAGAGACAATTACTCGATGCCGACACATCTTTCTAGCTGATTTACACGCAGAAGCTATGTTGCGCTTGGTGATCTCTGACTGTTTCATCCTAACATCGTTGGTGCCGACGTGGATAACAATATCTCTATACTCTCTACACTCGCCAGTTTTAGCTTTAGCCAGCACCATCTTCAGATTAGCCTTAACGTCGGTAGCCCTGCCCCCCGGTAAACAGTGTATGATCGCTGGATGATTCTCAAGTCTAATACTGCGGGTAACGGAGTCGCCAATGACTAGAGTTTTCAATTTGTCAGAGCTAATGGTGGGAAGCTTCGGCGTCTCAGACCCCGTAACGGGAGGAGTAGAGACCAGAGAAGACTCGGCCTCTGACTCCGACCCGCTGCTTAATGGGGAAAACCGGTTGAAAGTTTCTGTCGGCTGAATGAGCGACACCGGTTGAGCGTTCCTACAGCATTTCCTTCCAGAAACCGTGAGAAAGTTGTCCGGCTGCGGGGACTGTGCCAGGGGATTTATACTACTATCTGTACTTACTGGTGGCACAGACGCTGTTTCATCCTTTCCTACACTGAAATTACCCTTGCCTAGCGATTGCGTCTGAAGCTGGGCTTGTAGCACAGCTATCCTCGCCGTAAGGCGAGTACAGCGACTGCAATTAGAAGGCATCATGTTAATGTTACTACTTAGCTTCGGCTGTTGGAGGTCCTGACGAACCGTGTCCAGATAAAGCGTCCGGAGTGAAAAAGTTGAGTAGGAAAAAACTAAAATATAAACGGTAATTAAAAAGTAAAAACCGTAAATTTGTCAGGTAGCAAAACAGGTTGGCAACAAAACGCACAGCAACTCAAAAACAAGTCTTTGTATCTTTGTAGTATCTTTGTAGTGACTGGGTGATACACCATACAAAGTGTAATGAATAACTTTACCATGCTCCAAGGGATATTCAATGTCTGCTTTTTGATTTGTACCCATCTACCAGTAGGTGCCCTTCTTTGCAAGGCATTGGAAAACCTCCCTGGTCTTTGTTCAAAAATAAAAAATCTGGTTAAATTAAAACACTATTTTTGCACACTGAGTCCATTCAACTTGTTAAGCTTTTTTTTTTTTTTATCCCTGAACATATTTAGGCTTGCAATTACAAAGCGTTTGAATATTTATTGACTCGAGACGTTAAAAATGTCTAAAATCATAATACGCAATTTAATCCATTTTTTTTTAAAGTCAAGGGGTGTATTTGTGGTTTATTATGGATCCCCATTAGTTCCTGCCAAGGCAGCAGCTACTCTTCCTGGGGTTTATTATGGATCCCCATTAGTTCCTGCCAAGGCAGCAGCTACTCTTCCTGGGGTTTATTATGGATCCCCATTAGTTCCTGCCATGGCAGCAGCTACTTTTCCTGGGGTTTATTATGGATCCCCATTAGTTCCTGCCAAGGCAGCAGCTACTCTTCCTGGTGTTTATTATGGATCCCCATTAGTTCCTGCCATGGCAGCAGCTACTCTTCCTGGGGTTTATTATGGATCCCCATTAGTTCCTGTCAAGGCAGCAGCTACTCTTCCTGGGGTTTATTATGGATCCCCATTAGTTCCTGTCAAGGCAGCAGCTACTCTTCCTGGGGTTTATTATGGATCCCCATTAGTTCCTGCCATGGCAGCAGCTACTCTTCCTGGGGTTTATTATGGATCCCCATTAGTTCCTGTCAAGGCAGCAGCTACTCTTCCTGGGGTTTATTATGGATCCCCATTAGTTCCTACCAAGGCAGCAGCTACTCTTCCTGGGGTTTATTATGGATCCCCATTAGTTCCTGTCAAGGCAGCAGCTACTCTTCCTGGGGTTTATTATGGATCCCCATTAGTTCCTGTCAAGGCAGCAGCTACTCTTCCTGGGGTTTATTATGGATCCCCATTAGTTCCTGCCAAGGCAGCAGCTACTCTTCCTGGGGTTTATTATGGATCCCCATTAGTTCCTGCCATGGCAGCAGCTACTCTTCCTGGGGTTTATTATGGATCCCCATTAGTTCCTGCCAAGGCAGCAGCTACACTTCCTGGGGTTTATTATGGATCCCCATTAGTTCCTGTCAAGAAAGCAGCTACTCTTCCTGGGGTTTATTATGGATCCCCATTAGTTCCTGTCAAGGCAGCAGCTACTCTTCCTGGGGTTTATTATGGATCCCCATTAGTTCCTGTCAAGGCAGCAGCTACTCTTCCTGGGGTTTATTATGGATCCCCATTAGTTCCTGCCATGGCAGCAGCTACTCTTCCTGGGGTTTATTATGGATCCCCATTAGTTCCTGTCAAGGCAGCAGCTACTCTTCCTGGGGTTTATTATGGATCCCCATTAGTTCCTACCAAGGCAGCAGCTACTCTTCCTGGGGTTTATTATGGATCCCCATTAGTTCCTGTCAAGGCAGCAGCTACTCTTCCTGGGGTTTATTATGGATCCCCATTAGTTCCTGTCAAGGCAGCAGCTACTCTTCCTGGGGTTTATTATGGATCCCCATTAGTTCCTGCCATGGCAGCAGCTACTCTTCCTGGGGTTTATTATGGATCCCCATTAGTTCCTGCCAAGGCAGCAGCTACACTTCCTGGGGTTTATTATGGATCCCCATTAGTTCCTGTCAAGAAAGCAGCTACTCTTCCTGGGGTTTATTATGGATCCCCATTAGTTCCTGTCAAGGCAGCAGCTACTCTTCCTGGGGTTTATTATGGATCCCCATTAGTTCCTGTCAAGGCAGCAGCTACTCTTCCTGGGGTTTATTATGGATCCCCATTAGTTCCTGCCAAGGCAGCAGCTACTCTTCCTGGGGTTTATTATGGATCCCCATTAGTTCCTATCAAGGCAGCACCTACTCTTCCTGGGGTTTATTATGGATCCCCATTAGTTCCTGTCAAGGCAGCAGCTACTCTTCCTGGGGTTTATTATGGATCCCCATTAGTTCCTGCCAAGGCAGCAGCTACTCTTCCTGGGGTTTATTATGGATCCCCATTAGTTCCTGTCAAGGCAGCGGCTACTCTTCCTGGGGTTTATTATGGATCCCCATTAGTTCCTGTCAAGGCAGCAGCTACTCTTCCTGGGGTTTATTATGGATCCCCATTAGTTCCTGCCATGGCAGCAGCTACTCTTCCTGGGGTTTATTATGGATCCCCATTAGTTCCTGTCAAGGCAGCAGCTACTCTTCCTGGGGTTTATTATGGATCCCCATTAGTTCCTGCCATGGCAGCAGCTACTCTTCCTGGGGTTTATTATGGATCCCCATTAGTTCCTGCCAAGGCAGCAGCTACACTTCCTGGGGTTTATTATGGATCGTCATTAGTTCCTGCCAAAGCAGCAGCTACTCTTCCTGGGGTTTATTATGTATCCCTGTTAGTTCCAGTTTATACAATTTAAAAATATTATGTCACATTGGTAACAATGATTCAGGAGACAGGCGGAGAGGAATGCGTAATAGTTTTTATTCCACCTTTATTTAACCAGATGAGGCCAGTCGAGAACAAGTTCTCATTTACAACTGCGACCTGGCCAAGATGAACTACGGCGTGCCGTGCAAGGACACGGGGACGAAGACCAAACAAAAACACAGGGTTGAACCCCAAACAAAAGAGCGAGGAGAACAAATAACACTACGGGACGAGACCCGTAATCATCGGTGCAATCCACAATGGCACGAAAGCCCAAAAAACACACAGCGCAGGTACTCACACGCACCAACGAACATTGTAACAATAAACGACGGCGCCGTGGTGAACAAAAGGGCACGTATGTACAAGTACAATCAGCGGGAATAGGGGACAAAGTGGGTCGTGAGGAAAGTTCCAGAAGGATCCGTGAAACATTACAAAACATTCACCGATTTCACAACACACACTGTGTGCCCTCAGGCCCCTACTCCACCACTACCACATATCTACAGTAGTAAATCTAAGTACTGAGTGTATGTATAGTGCGTATGTTATCGTGTGTGTGTTATCGTGTGTGTGTGTTATCGTGTGTGTGTGTGTTTGTGTGTGTTTGTGTGTGTGTGTTTGTGTGTGTGTGTTTGTGTGTGATTGTGTGTGTGTGTGTGTGTGTGTGGGTGTGTGATTGTGTGTGTGTGGGTGATTGTGTGTGTGTGTGTGTGTGGGTGTGTGATTGTGTGTGTGTGGGTGTTTGTGTGTGTGTGTGGGTGTGTGATTGTGTGTGTGTGTGTTTTATGTACGTGTGTGCATGGGCTTGCAGGATAGGAATTCATAGAACCGGTCTTAAGTGATGGTTGCTGAGATGAGATGAGAAAGACAGACAGAGAGGAAGTCAGGAGTGCAGCACACTGTAGGTACAGACAGAGAGCATCATGTATAAATAGCCTGTAGTGTGATGGAGATGGATGTTTGAGAGAGAGAGAGAGAGAGAGAGAGAGAGAGAGAGAGAGAGAGAGAGAGAGAGAGAGAGAGAGAGAGAGAGAGAGAGAGAGAGAGAGAGAGAGAGAGAGAGAGAGAGAGAGAGAGAGAGACAGAGAGAGACAGAGAGAGACAGAGAGACAGAGAGGAGTCATGGAGACTAGAGGGAATGTGGAGGGGTGGAGAGAGGAGAAGAAATGAATAATACAATATAATGCCAGTCGGTGGCACGACTGTGTAAGAATGTTTCAGGAGAATGGTTACCTGTGTTGGTGAGGCAGGAGAATGGTTACCTGTGTTGGTGAGGCAGGAAAATGGTTATGGTTACCTGTGTTGGTGAGGCAGGAGAATGGTTACCTGTGTTGGTGAGGCAGGAGAATGGTTACCTGTGTTGGTGAGGCAGGAGAATGGTTATGGTTACCTGTGTTGGTGAGGCAGGAGAATGGTTACCTGTGTTGGTGAGGCCTGTGTTGGTGAGACCTATGTTGGTGAGGCAGGAGAATGGTTACCTGTGTTGGTGAGGCAGGAGAATGGTTACCTGTGTTGGTGAGGCAGGAGAATGGTTACCTGTGTTGGTGAGGCAGGAGAATGGTTATCTGTGTTGGTGAGGCAGGAGAATGGTTACCTGTGTTGGTGAGGCAGGAGAATGGTTACCTGTGTTGGTGAGGCCTGTGTTGGTGAGACCTGTGTTGGTGAGGCAGGAGAATGGTTACCTGTGTTGGTGAGACAGGAGAATGGTTACCTGTGTTGGTGAGGCAGGAGAATGGTTACCTGTGTTGGTGAGGCCTGTGTTGGTGAGACCTGTGTTTGTGAGGCAGAAGAATGGTTACCTGTGTTGGCGAGGCAGGATAATGGTTACCTGTGTTGGTGAGGCAGGAGAGTGGTTACCTGTGTTGGTGAGGCAGGAGAGTGGTTACCTGTGTTGGTGAGGCAGGAGAGTGGTTACCTGTGTTGGTGAGGCAGGAGAATGGTTACCTGTGTTGGTGAGGCCTGTGTTGGTGAGACCTGTGTTTGTGAGACCTGTGTTTGTGAGGCAGGAGAATGGTTACCTGTGTTGGTGAGGCAGGAGAATGGTTACCTGTGTTGGTGAGACCTGTGTTTGTGAGACCTGTGTTTGTGAGGCAGGAGAATGGTTACCTGTGTTGGTGAGGCAGGAGAATGGTTACCTGTGTTGGTGAGGCCTGTGTTGGTGAGACCTGTGTTTGTGAGGCAGGAGAGTGGTTACCTGTGTTGGTGAGGCAGGAGAATGGTTACCTGTGTTGGTGAGGCCTGTGTTGGTGAGACCTGTGTTGGTGAGGCAAGAGAGGAGGTGTATCTGAGAAGTCGTCAGTGTATCTGAGAAGTCGTCAGTGTATCTGATAAGTCGTCAGTGTATCTGATAAGTCGTCTGTGTATCTGATAAGTCTTCTGTGTATCTGATAAGTCGTCTGTGTATCTGATAAGTCGTTGATGAGCCAGGAACAGCTTGACCACTGTCTGATGAGCCAGGAACAGCTTGACCCCTGTCTGATGAGCCAGGAACAGCTTGACCACTGTCTGATGAGCCAGGAACAGCTTGACCCCTGTCTGATGAGCCAGGAACAGCTTGACCCCTGTCTGTGTGTCTGATAAGTCCTCGGTGTATCTGATAAGTCGTCAGTGTGTCTGATAAGTCATCAGTGTGTCTGATAAGTCGTCAGTGTGTCTGATAAGTCGTCAGTGTGTCTGATAAGTCGTCGGTGTGTCTGATAAGTCGACGGTGTATCTGATAAGTCCTCTTTGTATCAGATAAGTCCTCGGTGTATCTGATAAGTCATCGGTGTATCTGATAAGTCGACGGTGTATCTGATAAGTCGACGGTGTATCTGATAAGTCCTCGGTGTATCGGATAAGTCCTCGGTGTATCTGATAGTCCTCGGTGTATCTGATAAGTCCTCGGTGTATTTGAACCTCCAGTAAACAACCTTTCCCTCTTTAGCTCGTCTGAACATCTCTGAGTTTCAGTGTTCAGAGCATTTCTTCAGGGCGTTGTCATCATAACCTGTTTTACACTCATAGTGGAGTTTCATATCATAACCTATATATAGGTTAGTTAGTCATAGTGGTTGGGTTTTCATGTGGAAGATGTTGCGTGTGTGGTTTCATATCACAACCTGTAACTATCTGGGAAATTAATCCTACTGTGTCGTCATCCTTTCATACATCCTACAGTGTCATCATGGTTTCATACATCCTACGGTGTCGTCATGGTTTCATACATCCAACTGTGTCGTCATGGTTTCATACATCCTACGGTGTCGTCATGGTTTCATACATCCAAGTGTGTCGTCATGGTTTCATACATCCTACCGTGTTGTCATGGTTTCATACATCATACCGTGTCGTCATGGTTTCATACATCCTACAGTGTCGTCATGGTTTCATACATCCTTCGGTGTCGTCATGGTTTCATACATCCAACTGTGTCGTCATGGTTTCATACATCCTACCGTGTTGTCATGGTTTCATACATCATACCGTGTCGTCATGGTTTCATACATCCTACCGTGTCGTCATGGTTTCATACATCCTACCGTGTCATCATACTGCTTATCTGGAAGTGGGAGGTACTGTATATCCCAGAAGTAGAAAAAATACTTGAATAGCTGAGGCTGCTTGTTATTTTTTTAAATACTTAAAAAAATATATTTCTTTTTCGAACCTTTATTTAACTAGGCAAGTCAGTTAAGAACGCTGTTTGATGAGCCAGGAACAGCTTGACCACTGTTGGATGAGCCAGGAACAGCTTAACCCCTGTTTGATGAGCCAGGAACAGCTTGACCCCTGTCTGATTAGCCAGGAACAGCTTGACACCTGTCTGATGAGCCAGGAACAGCTTGACCCCTGTCTGATGAGCCAGGAACAGCTTGGCCACTG
Source organism: Oncorhynchus mykiss (assembly GCF_013265735.2). Taxonomy (NCBI): domain Eukaryota; kingdom Metazoa; phylum Chordata; class Actinopteri; order Salmoniformes; family Salmonidae; genus Oncorhynchus; species Oncorhynchus mykiss. The sequence goes on from NC_048593.1 coordinate 43,000,887, forward strand.
TCTGATGAGCCAGGAACAGCTTGACCCCTGTCTGATGAGCCAGGAACAGCTTGACCACTGTCTGATGAGCCAGGAACAGCTTGACCACTGTCTGATGAGCCAGGATCAGCTTGACCCCTGTCTGATGAGCCAGGAACAGCTTGACCACTGTCTGATGAGCCAGGAACAGCTTGACCCCTGTCTGATGAGCCAGGAACAGCTTGACCCCTGTCTGATGTGCCAGGAACAGCTTGACCACTGTCTGATGAGCCAGGAACAGCTTGGCCCCTGTCTGATGAGCCAGGAACAGCTTGACCACTGTCTGATGAGCCAGGAACAGCGTGACCCCTGTCTGATGAGCCAGTAACAGCTTGGCCACTGTCTGATGAGCCAGGAACAGCTTGACGTCGTCAGTGTATCTGATAAGTCGTCAGTGTGTCTGATAAGTCGTCAGTGTATCTCGGCGGTGTATCTGATAAGTCCTCGTTGTATCTGATAAGTCGTCAGTGTATCTCGTCAGTGTGTCTGATAAGTCGTCAGTGTATCTGATAAGTCGTCTGTGTATCTGATAAGTTGATAGTGTATCTGAGAAGTCGTCAGAGTATCTAATAAGTTGTCAGTGTATCTGATAAGTCGTCAGTGTATCTCGACGGTGTATCTGATAAGTCCTCGGTGTATCTAATAAGTCGTCAGTGTATCTGATAAGTCCTCGGTGTATCTGATAAGTCGTCAGTGGGTCTGATAAGTCCTCGGTGTATCTGATAAGTCGTCAGTGTGTCTGATAAGTCATCAGTGTGTCTGATAAGTCGTCGGTGTATCTGATAAGTCCTCGGTGTATCTGATAAGTCGTCGGTGTTTCTGATAAGTCGTCAGTGTATCTGAGAAGTCGTCAGTGTATCTGAGAAGTCGTCAGTGTATCTCGTCAGTGTATCTGATAAGTCCTCGGTGCATCTGATAAGTCGTCGGTGTATCTGATAAGTCGTCGGTGTTTCTGATAAGTCGTCAGTGTATCTGATAAGTCGTCTGTGTATCTGATAAGTCGTCAGTGTATCTGATAAGTCGTCAGTGTATCTGAGAAGTCGGCAGTGTATCTGAGAAGTCGTCAGTGTATCTCGTCAGTGTATCTGATAAGTCCTCGGTGTATCTGATAAGTCCTCGGTGTATCTGATAAGTCGTCGGTGTATCTGATAAGTCGACGGTGTATCTGATAAGTCCTCGGTGTATCTGATAAGTCCTCGGTGTATCTGATAAGTCGTCGGTGTATCTGATAAGTCGTCGGTGTATCTGATAAGTCCTCGGTGTATCTGATAAGTCGTGTGTGTATCTGATAAGTCGTCAGTGTGTCTGATAAGTCGTCTGTGTGTCTGATAAGTCATCAGTGTATCTGATAAGTCGTCAGTGTATCTGATAAGTCCTCGGTGTATCTGATAAGTCATCAGTGTATGTCGTCAGTGTGTCTGATAAGTCTTCAGTGTATCTGATAAGTCGTCTGTGTATCTGATAAGTCCTCTGTGTATCTGATAAGTCGTCTGTCTATCTGATAAGTCGTCAGTGCATCTGATAAGTCATCGGTGTATCTGATAAGTCGTCGGTGAATCTGATAAGTCGTCGGTGTATCTGATAAGTCGTCGGTGTATCTGATAAGTCGTCAGTGTATCTGATAAGTCGTCAGTGTATCTGAGAAGTCGTCAGTGTATCTGAGAAGTCGTCAGTGTATCTCGTCAGTGTATCTGATAAGTCCTCGGTGTATCTGATAAGTCCTCGGTGTATCTGATAAGTCGTCAGTGCATCTAATAAGTCATCGGTGTATCTGATAAGTCCTCGGTGTATCTGATAAGTCGTCAGTGCATCTAATAAGTCGTCGGTGTATCTGATAAGTCGACGGTGTATCTGATAAGTCGTCTGTGTATCTGATAAGTCGTCAGTGCATCTAATAAGTCATCGGTGTATCTGATAAGTCCTCGGTGTATCTGATAAGTCGTCAGCGTGTCTGATAAGTCCTCGGTGTATCTGATAAGTCGTCAGTGTGTCTGATAAGTCGTCAGTGTGTCTGATAAGTCGTCAGTGTGTCTGATAAGTCGTCGGTGTGTCTGATAAGTCGTCGGTGTGTCTGATAAGTCGTCGGTGTGTCTGATAAGTCCTCGGTGTATCTGATAAGTCCTCGGTGTATCTGATAAGTCGACGGTGTATCTGATAAGTCCTCGGTGTATCGAATAAGTCCTCGGTGTATCTGATAAGTCCTCGGTGTATCTGAGAAGTCGTCAGTGTATCTGAGAAGTCGTCAGTGTATCTCGTCAGTGTATCTGATAAGTCATTGGTGTATCTGATAAGTCCTCGGTGTATCGAATAAGTCCTCGGTGTATCTGATAAGTCCTCGGTGTATCTGAGAAGTCGTCTGTGTATCTGATAAGTCGTCAGTGCATCTGATAAGTCATAGGTGTATCTGATAAGTCGTCGGTGTATCTGATAAGTCGTCGGTGTATCTGATAAGTCCTCGGTGTATCTGATAAGTCCTCGGTGTATCTGATAAGTCGTCAGTGCATCTAATAAGTCGTCGGTGTATCTGATAAGTTGTCTGTGTATCTGATAAGTCGTCAGTGCATCTAATAAGTCATCGGTGTATCTGATAAGTACTCGGTGTATCTGATAAGTCGTCAGCGTGTCTGATAAGTCCTCTGTGTATCTGATAAGTCGTCAGTGTGTCTGATAAGTCATAGGTGTATCTGATAAGTCGTCGGTGTATCTGATAAGTCGTCTGTGTATCTGATAAGTCGTCAGTGCATCTGATAAGTCATAGGTGTATCTGATAAGTCGTCGGTGTATCTGATAAGTCCTCGGTGTATCTGATAAGTCGTCAGTGCATCTAATTAGTCATCGGTGTATCTGATAAGTCCTCGGTGTATCTGATAAGTCGTCAGTGCATCTAATAAGTCGTCGGTGTATCTGATAAGTCGTCTGTGTATCTGATAAGTCGTCAGTGCATCTAATAAGTCATCGGTGTATCTGATAAGTACTCGGTGTATCTGATAAGTCGTCAGCGTGTCTGATAAGTCCTCTGTGTATCTGATAAGTCGTCAGTGTGTCTGATAAGTCGTCAGTGTGTCTGATAAGTCGTCAGTGTGTCTGATAAGTCGTCGGTGTGTCTGATAAGTCGTCGGTGTGTCTGATAAGTCCTCGGTGTATCTGATAAGTCGTCGGTGTATCTGATAAGTCGACGGTGTATCTGATAAGTCCTCGGTGTATCGAATAAGTCCTCGGTGTATCTGATAAGTCCTCGGTGTATCTGAGAAGTCGTCAGTGCATCTAATAAGTCATCGGTGTATCTGATAAGTCGTCAGTGTGTCTGATAAGTCATCAGTGTGTCTGATAAGTCGTCAGTGTGTCTGATAAGTCGTCAGTGTGTCTGATAAGTCGTCGGTGTGTCTGATAAGTCGACGGTGTATCTGATAAGTCCTCTTTGTATCAGATAAGTCCTCGGTGTATCTGATAAGTCATCGGTGTATCTGATAAGTCGACGGTGTATCTGATAAGTCGACGGTGTATCTGATAAGTCCTCGGTGTATCGGATAAGTCCTCGGTGTATCTGATAGTCCTCGGTGTATCTGATAAGTCCTCGGTGTATTTGAACCTCCAGTAAACAACCTTTCCCTCTTTAGCTCGTCTGAACATCTCTGAGTTTCAGTGTTCAGAGCATTTCTTCAGGGCGTTGTCATCATAACCTGTTTTACACTCATAGTGGAGTTTCATATCATAACCTATATATAGGTTAGTTAGTCATAGTGGTTGGGTTTTCATGTGGAAGATGTTGCGTGTGTGGTTTCATATCACAACCTGTAACTATCTGGGAAATTAATCCTACTGTGTCGTCATCCTTTCATACATCCTACAGTGTCATCATGGTTTCATACATCCTACGGTGTCGTCATGGTTTCATACATCCAACTGTGTCGTCATGGTTTCATACATCCTACGGTGTCGTCATGGTTTCATACATCCAAGTGTGTCGTCATGGTTTCATACATCCTACCGTGTTGTCATGGTTTCATACATCATACCGTGTCGTCATGGTTTCATACATCCTACAGTGTCGTCATGGTTTCATACATCCTTCGGTGTCGTCATGGTTTCATACATCCAACTGTGTCGTCATGGTTTCATACATCCTACCGTGTTGTCATGGTTTCATACATCATACCGTGTCGTCATGGTTTCATACATCCTACCGTGTCGTCATGGTTTCATACATCCTACCGTGTCATCATACTGCTTATCTGGAAGTGGGAGGTACTGTATATCCCAGAAGTAGAAAAAATACTTGAATAGCTGAGGCTGCTTGTTATTTTTTTAAATACTTAAAAAAATATATTTCTTTTTCGAACCTTTATTTAACTAGGCAAGTCAGTTAAGAACGCTGTTTGATGAGCCAGGAACAGCTTGACCACTGTTGGATGAGCCAGGAACAGCTTAACCCCTGTTTGATGAGCCAGGAACAGCTTGACCCCTGTCTGATTAGCCAGGAACAGCTTGACACCTGTCTGATGAGCCAGGAACAGCTTGACCCCTGTCTGATGAGCCAGGAACAGCTTGGCCACTGTCTGATGAGCCAGGAACAGCTTGACCCCTGTCTGATGAGCCAGGAACAGCTTGACCACTGTCTGATGAGCCAGGAACAGCTTGACCACTGTCTGATGAGCCAGGATCAGCTTGACCCCTGTCTGATGAGCCAGGAACAGCTTGACCACTGTCTGATGAGCCAGGAACAGCTTGACCCCTGTCTGATGAGCCAGGAACAGCTTGACCCCTGTCTGATGTGCCAGGAACAGCTTGACCACTGTCTGATGAGCCAGGAACAGCTTGGCCCCTGTCTGATGAGCCAGGAACAGCTTGACCACTGTCTGATGAGCCAGGAACAGCGTGACCCCTGTCTGATGAGCCAGTAACAGCTTGGCCACTGTCTGATGAGCCAGGAACAGCTTGACGTCGTCAGTGTATCTGATAAGTCGTCAGTGTGTCTGATAAGTCGTCAGTGTATCTCGGCGGTGTATCTGATAAGTCCTCGTTGTATCTGATAAGTCGTCAGTGTATCTCGTCAGTGTGTCTGATAAGTCGTCAGTGTATCTGATAAGTCGTCTGTGTATCTGATAAGTTGATAGTGTATCTGAGAAGTCGTCAGAGTATCTAATAAGTTGTCAGTGTATCTGATAAGTCGTCAGTGTATCTCGACGGTGTATCTGATAAGTCCTCGGTGTATCTAATAAGTCGTCAGTGTATCTGATAAGTCCTCGGTGTATCTGATAAGTCGTCAGTGGGTCTGATAAGTCCTCGGTGTATCTGATAAGTCGTCAGTGTGTCTGATAAGTCATCAGTGTGTCTGATAAGTCGTCGGTGTATCTGATAAGTCCTCGGTGTATCTGATAAGTCGTCGGTGTTTCTGATAAGTCGTCAGTGTATCTGAGAAGTCGTCAGTGTATCTGAGAAGTCGTCAGTGTATCTCGTCAGTGTATCTGATAAGTCCTCGGTGCATCTGATAAGTCGTCGGTGTATCTGATAAGTCGTCGGTGTTTCTGATAAGTCGTCAGTGTATCTGATAAGTCGTCTGTGTATCTGATAAGTCGTCAGTGTATCTGATAAGTCGTCAGTGTATCTGAGAAGTCGTCAGTGTATCTGAGAAGTCGTCAGTGTATCTCGTCAGTGTATCTGATAAGTCCTCGGTGTATCTGATAAGTCCTCGGTGTATCTGATAAGTCGTCGGTGTATCTGATAAGTCGACGGTGTATCTGATAAGTCCTCGGTGTATCTGATAAGTCCTCGGTGTATCTGATAAGTCGTCGGTGTATCTGATAAGTCGTCGGTGTATCTGATAAGTCCTCGGTGTATCTGATAAGTCGTGTGTGTATCTGATAAGTCGTCAGTGTGTCTGATAAGTCGTCTGTGTGTCTGATAAGTCATCAGTGTATCTGATAAGTCGTCAGTGTATCTGATAAGTCCTCGGTGTATCTGATAAGTCATCAGTGTATGTCGTCAGTGTGTCTGATAAGTCTTCAGTGTATCTGATAAGTCGTCTGTGTATCTGATAAGTCCTCTGTGTATCTGATAAGTCGTCTGTCTATCTGATAAGTCGTCAGTGCATCTGATAAGTCATCGGTGTATCTGATAAGTCGTCGGTGAATCTGATAAGTCGTCGGTGTATCTGATAAGTCGTCGGTGTATCTGATAAGTCGTCAGTGTATCTGATAAGTCGTCAGTGTATCTGAGAAGTCGTCAGTGTATCTGAGAAGTCGTCAGTGTATCTCGTCAGTGTATCTGATAAGTCCTCGGTGTATCTGATAAGTCCTCGGTGTATCTGATAAGTCGTCAGTGCATCTAATAAGTCATCGGTGTATCTGATAAGTCCTCGGTGTATCTGATAAGTCGTCAGTGCATCTAATAAGTCGTCGGTGTATCTGATAAGTCGACGGTGTATCTGATAAGTCGTCTGTGTATCTGATAAGTCGTCAGTGCATCTAATAAGTCATCGGTGTATCTGATAAGTCCTCGGTGTATCTGATAAGTCGTCAGCGTGTCTGATAAGTCCTCGGTGTATCTGATAAGTCGTCAGTGTGTCTGATAAGTCGTCAGTGTGTCTGATAAGTCGTCAGTGTGTCTGATAAGTCGTCGGTGTGTCTGATAAGTCGTCGGTGTGTCTGATAAGTCGTCGGTGTGTCTGATAAGTCCTCGGTGTATCTGATAAGTCCTCGGTGTATCTGATAAGTCGACGGTGTATCTGATAAGTCCTCGGTGTATCGAATAAGTCCTCGGTGTATCTGATAAGTCCTCGGTGTATCTGAGAAGTCGTCAGTGTATCTGAGAAGTCGTCAGTGTATCTCGTCAGTGTATCTGATAAGTCATTGGTGTATCTGATAAGTCCTCGGTGTATCGAATAAGTCCTCGGTGTATCTGATAAGTCCTCGGTGTATCTGAGAAGTCGTCTGTGTATCTGATAAGTCGTCAGTGCATCTGATAAGTCATAGGTGTATCTGATAAGTCGTCGGTGTATCTGATAAGTCGTCGGTGTATCTGATAAGTCCTCGGTGTATCTGATAAGTCCTCGGTGTATCTGATAAGTCGTCAGTGCATCTAATAAGTCGTCGGTGTATCTGATAAGTTGTCTGTGTATCTGATAAGTCGTCAGTGCATCTAATAAGTCATCGGTGTATCTGATAAGTACTCGGTGTATCTGATAAGTCGTCAGCGTGTCTGATAAGTCCTCTGTGTATCTGATAAGTCGTCAGTGTGTCTGATAAGTCATAGGTGTATCTGATAAGTCGTCGGTGTATCTGATAAGTCGTCTGTGTATCTGATAAGTCGTCAGTGCATCTGATAAGTCATAGGTGTATCTGATAAGTCGTCGGTGTATCTGATAAGTCCTCGGTGTATCTGATAAGTCGTCAGTGCATCTAATTAGTCATCGGTGTATCTGATAAGTCCTCGGTGTATCTGATAAGTCGTCAGTGCATCTAATAAGTCGTCGGTGTATCTGATAAGTCGTCTGTGTATCTGATAAGTCGTCAGTGCATCTAATAAGTCATCGGTGTATCTGATAAGTACTCGGTGTATCTGATAAGTCGTCAGCGTGTCTGATAAGTCCTCTGTGTATCTGATAAGTCGTCAGTGTGTCTGATAAGTCGTCAGTGTGTCTGATAAGTCGTCAGTGTGTCTGATAAGTCGTCGGTGTGTCTGATAAGTCGTCGGTGTGTCTGATAAGTCGTCGGTGTGTCTGATAAGTCCTCGGTGTATCTGATAAGTCGTCGGTGTATCTGATAAGTCGACGGTGTATCTGATAAGTCCTCGGTGTATCGAATAAGTCCTCGGTGTATCTGATAAGTCCTCGGTGTATCTGAGAAGTCGTCAGTGCATCTAATAAGTCATCGGTGTATCTGATAAGTCCTCGGTGTATCTGATAAGTCGTCAGCGTGTCTGATAAGTCCTCGGTGTATCTGATAAGTCGTCAGTGTGTCTGATAAGTCGTCAGTGTGTCTGATAAGTCGTCAGTGTGTCTGATAAGTCGTCGGTGTGTCTGATAAGTCGTCGGTGTGTCTGATAAGTCCTCGGTGTATCTGATAAGTCCTCGGTGTATCTGATAAGTCAACGGTGTATCTGATAAGTCCTCGGTGTATCGAATAAGTCCTCGGTGTATCTGATAAGTCCTCGGTGTATCTGAGAAGTCGTCAGTGTATCTGAGAAGTCGTCAGTGTATCTCGTCAGTGTATCTGATAAGTCATCGGTGTATCTGATAAGTCCTCGGTGTATCGAATAAGTCCTCGGTGTATCTGATAAGTCCTCGGTGTATCTGAGAAGTCGTCTGTGTATCTGATAAGTCGTCAGTGCATCTGATAAGTCATAGGTGTATCTGATAAGTCGTCGGTGTATCTGATAAGTTGTCGGTGTATCTGATAAGTCGTCAGTGTATCTGATAAGTCCTCGGTGTATCTGATAAGTCATCAGTGTATGTCGTCAGTGTGTCTGATAAGTCTTCAGTGTATCTGATAAGTTGTCTGTGTATCTGATAAGTCCTCTGTGTATCTGATAAGTCTTCTGTGTATCTGATAAGTCGTCAGTGCATCTGATAAGTCATCGGTGTATCTGATAAGTCGTCGGTGAATCTGATAAGTCGTTGGTGTATCTGATAAGTCCTCGGTGTATCTGATAAGTCCTCGGTGTATCTGATAAGTCGTCAGTGCATCTAATAAGTCATCGGTGTATCTGATAAGTCCTCGGTGTATCTGATAAGTCGTCAGTGCATCTAATAAGTCGTCGGTGTATCTGATAAGTCGACGGTGTATCTGATAAGTCGTCTGTGTATCTGATAAGTCGTCAGTGCATCTAATAAGTCATCGGTGTATCTGATAAGTCCTCGGTGTATCTGATAAGTCGTCAGCGTGTCTGATAAGTCCTCGGTGTATCTGATAAGTCGTCAGTGTGTCTGATAAGTCGTCAGTGTGTCTGATAAGTCGTCAGTGTGTCTGATAAGTCGTCGGTGTGTCTGATAAGTCGTCGGTGTGTCTGATAAGTCCTCGGTGTATCTGATAAGTCCTCGGTGTATCTGATAAGTCGACGGTGTATCTGATAAGTCCTCGGTGTATCGAATAAGTCCTCTGTGTATCTGATAAGTCCTCGGTGTATCTGAGAAGTCGTCAGTGTATCTGAGAAGTCGTCAGTGTATCTCGTCAGTGTATCTGATAAGTCATCGGTGTATCTGATAAGTCCTCGGTGTATCGAATAAGTCCTCGGTGTATCTGATAAGTCCTCGGTGTATCTGAGAAGTCGTCTGTGTATCTGATAAGTCGTCAGTGCATCTGATAAGTCATAGGTGTATCTGATAAGTCGTCGGTGTATCTGATAAGTCGTCGGTGTATCTGATAAGTCGTCAGTGTATCTGATAAGTCCTCGGTGTATCTGATAAGTCGTCAGTGCATCTAATAAGTCGTCGGTGTATCTGATAAGTTGTCTGTGTATCTGATAAGTCGTCAGTGCATCTAATAAGTCATCGGTGTATCTGATAAGTACTCGGTGTATCTGATAAGTCGTCAGCGTGTCTGATAAGTCCTCTGTGTATCTGATAAGTCGTCAGTGTGTCTGATAAGTCATAGGTGTATCTGATAAGTCGTCGGTGTATCTGATAAGTCGTCTGTGTATCTGATAAGTCGTCAGTGCATCTGATAAGTCATAGGTGTATCTGATAAGTCGTCGGTGTATCTGATAAGTCCTCGGTGTATCTGATAAGTCGTCAGTGCATCTAATTAGTCATCGGTGTATCTGATAAGTCCTCGGTGTATCTGATAAGTCGTCAGTGCATCTAATAAGTCGTCGGTGTATCTGATAAGTCGTCTGTGTATCTGATAAGTCGTCAGTGCATCTAATAAGTCATCGGTGTATCTGATAAGTACTCGGTGTATCTGATAAGTCGTCAGCGTGTCTGATAAGTCCTCTGTGTATCTGATAAGTCGTCAGTGTGTCTGAGAAGTCGTCAGTGTGTCTGATAAGTCGTCAGTGTATCTGATAAGTCATCGGTGTATCTGATAAGTCCTCGGTGTATCCGATAAGTCCTCGGTGAATCTGATAAGTCGTCGGTGTATCTGATAAGTCGACGGTGTATCTGATAAGTCGTCGGTGTATCTGATAAGTCGTCGGTGTATCTGATAAGTCGTCAGTGCATCTGATAAGTCCTCGTGTATCTGATAAGTCGTCGGTGTATCTGATAAGTCGACGGTGTATCTGATAAGTCCTCGGTGTATCTGATAAGTCCTCGGTGTATCTGATAAGTCGTCGGTGTATCTGATAAGTCGTCGGTGTATCTGATAAGTCCTCGGTGTATCTGATAAGTCGTCTGTGTATCTGATAAGTCGTCAGTGTGTCTGATAAGTCGTCTGTGTGTCTGATAAGTCATCAGTGTATCTGATAAGTCGTCAGTGTATCTGATAAGTCCTCGGTGTATCTGATAAGTCATCAGTGTATGTCGTCAGTGTGTCTGATAAGTCTTCAGTGTATCTGATAAGTCGTCTGTGTATCTGATAAGTCCTCTGTGTATCTGATAAGTCGTCTGTGTATCTGATAAGTCGTCAGTGCATCTGATAAGTCATCGGTGTATCTGATAAGTCGTCGGTGAATCTGATAAGTCGTCGGTGTATCTGATAAGTCGTCAGTGTATCTGAGAAGTCGTCAGTGTATCTGAGAAGTCGTCAGTGTATCTCGTCAGTGTATCTGATAAGTCCTCGGTGTATCTGATAAGTCCTCGGTGTATCTGATAAGTCGTCAGTGCATCTAATAAGTCATCGGTGTATCTAATAAGTCCTCGGTGTATCTGATAAGTCGTCAGTGCATCTAATAAGTCGTCGGTGTATCTGATAAGTCGACGGTGTATCTGATAAGTCGTCTGTGTATCTGATAAGTTGTCAGTGCATCTAATAAGTCATCGGTGTATCTGATAAGTCCTCGGTGTATCTGATAAGTCGTCAGCGTGGCTGATAAGTCCTCGGTGTATCTGATAAGTCGTCAGTGTGTCTGATAAGTCGTCAGTGTGTCTGATAAGTCGTCAGTGTGTCTGATAAGTCGTCGGTGTGTCTGATAAGTCGTCGGTGTGTCTGATAAGTCCTCGGTGTATCTGATAAGTCCTCGGTGCATCTGATAAGTCGACGGTGTATCTGATAAGTCCTCGGTGTATCGAATAAGTCCTCGGTGTATCTGATAAGTCCTCGGTGTATCTGAGAAGTCGTCAGTGTATCTGAGAAGTCGTCAGTGTATCTCGTCAGTGTATCTGATAAGTCATCGGTGTATCTGATAAGTCCTCGGTGTATCGAATAAGTCCTCGGTGTATCTGATAAGTCCTCGGTGTATCTGAGAAGTCGTCTGTGTATCTGATAAGTCGTCAGTGCATCTGATAAGTCATAGGTGTATCTGATAAGTCGTCGGTGTATCTGATAAGTCGTCAGTGTATCTGATAAGTCCTCAGTGTATCTGATAAGTCATCAGTGTATGTCGTCAGTGTGTCTGATAAGTCTTCAGTGTATCTGATAAGTCCTCGGTGTATCTGATAAGTCCTCGGTGTATCTGATAAGTCGTCAGTGCATCTAATAAGTCATCGGTGTATCTGATAAGTCCTCGGTGTATCTGATAAGTCGTCAGTGCATCTAATAAGTCGTCGGTGTATCTGATAAGTCGACGGTGTATCTGATAAGTCGTCTGTGTATCTGATAAGTCGTCAGTGCATCTAATAAGTCATCGGTGTATCTGATAAGTCCTCGGTGTATCTGATAAGTCGTCAGCGTGTCTGATAAGTCCTCGGTGTATCTGATAAGTCGTCAGTGTGTCTGATAAGTCGTCAGTGTGTCTGATAAGTCGTCAGTGTGTCTGATAAGTCGTCGGTGTGTCTGATAAGTCGTCGGTGTGTCTGATAAGTCCTCGGTGTATCTGATAAGTCCTCGGTGTATCTGATAAGTCGACGGTGTATCTGATAAGTCCTCGGTGTATCGAATAAGTCCTTGGTGTATCTGATAAGTCCTCGGTGTATCTGAGAAGTCGTCAGTGTATCTGAGAAGTCGTCAGTGTATCTCGTCAGTGTATCTGATAAGTCATCGGTGTATCTGATAAGTCCTCGGTGTATCGAATAAGTCCTCGGTGTATCTGATAAGTCCTCGGTGTATCTGAGAAGTCGTCTGTGTATCTGATAAGTCGTCAGTGCATCTGATAAGTCATAGGTGTATCTGATAAGTCGTCGGTGTATCTGATAAGTCGTCAGTGTATCTGATAAGTCCTCGGTGTATCTGATAAGTCGTCAGTGCATCTAATAAGTCGTCGGTGTATCTGATAAGTTGTCTGTGTATCTGATAAGTCGTCAGTGTATCTGAGAAGTCGTCAGTGTATCTCGTCAGTGTATCTGATAAGTCATCGGTGTATCTGATAAGTCCTCGGTGTATCGAATAAGTCCTCGGTGTATCTGATAAGTCCTCGGTGTATCTGAGAAGTCGTCTGTGTATCTGATAAGTCGTCAGTGCATCTGATAAGTCGTCGGTGAATCTGATAAGTCGTCGGTGTATCTGATAAGTCGTCAGTGTATCTGAGAAGTCGTCAGTGTATCTCGTCAGTGTATCTGATAAGTCCTCGGTGTATCTGATAAGTCCTCGGTGTATCTGATAAGTCGTCAGTGCATCTAATAAGTCATCGGTGTATCTGATAAGTCCTCGGTGTATCTGATAAGTCGTCAGTGCATCTAATAAGTCGTCGGTGTATCTGATAAGTCGACGGTGTATCTGATAAGTCGTCTGTGTATCTGATAAGTTGTCAGTGCATCTAATAAGTCATCGGTGTATCTGATAAGTCCTCGGTGTATCTGATAAGTCGTCAGCGTGGCTGATAAGTCCTCGGTGTATCTGATAAGTCGTCAGTGTGTCTGATAAGTCGTCAGTGTGTCTGATAAGTCGTCAGTGTGTCTGATAAGTCGTCGGTGTGTCTGATAAGTCCTCGGTGTGTCTGATAAGTCCTCGGTGTATCTGATAAGTCCTCGGTGTATCTGATAAGTCGACGGTGTATCTGATAAGTCCTCGGTGTATCGAATAAGTCCTCGGTGTATCTGATAAGTCCTCGGTGTATCTGAGAAGTCGTCAGTGTATCTGAGAAGTCGTCAGTGTATCTCGTCAGTGTATCTGATAAGTCATCGGTGTATCTGATAAGTCCTCGGTGTATCGAATAAGTCCTCGGTGTATCTGATAAGTCCTCGGTGTATCTGAGAAGTCGTCTGTGTATCTGATAAGTCGTCAGTGCATCTGATAAGTCATAGGTGTATCTGATAAGTCGTCGGTGTATCTGATAAGTCGTCGGTGTATCTGATAAGTCGTCAGTGTATCTGATAAGTCCTCGGTGTATCTGATAAGTCATCAGTGTATGTCGTCAGTGTGTCTGATAAGTCTTCAGTGTATCTGATAAGTCGTCTGTGTATCTGATAAGTCCTCGGTGTATCTGATAAGTCCTCGGTGTATCTGATAAGTCGTCAGTGCATCTAATAAGTCATCGGTGTATCTGATAAGTCCTCGGTGTATCTGATAAGTCGTCAGTGCATCTAATAAGTCGTCGGTGTATCTGATAAGTCGACGGTGTATCTGATAAGTCGTCTGTGTATCTGATAAGTTGTCAGTGCATCTAATAAGTCATCGGTGTATCTGATAAGTCCTCGGTGTATCTGATAAGTCGTCAGCGTGGCTGATAAGTCCTCGGTGTATCTGATAAGTCGTCAGTGTGTCTGATAAGTCGTCAGTGTGTCTGATAAGTCGTCAGTGTGTCTGATAAGTCGTCGGTGTGTCTGATAAGTCCTCGGTGTGTCTGATAAGTCCTCGGTGTATCTGATAAGTCCTCGGTGTATCTGATAAGTCGACGGTGTATCTGATAAGTCCTCGGTGTATCGAATAAGTCCTCGGTGTATCTGATAAGTCCTCGGTGTATCTGAGAAGTCGTCAGTGTATCTGAGAAGTCGTCAGTGTATCTCGTCAGTGTATCTGATAAGTCATCGGTGTATCTGATAAGTCCTCGGTGTATCGAATAAGTCCTCGGTGTATCTGATAAGTCCTCGGTGTATCTGAGAAGTCGTCTGTGTATCTGATAAGTCGTCAGTGCATCTGATAAGTCATAGGTGTATCTGATAAGTCGTCGGTGTATCTGATAAGTCGTCGGTGTATCTGATAAGTCGTCAGTGTATCTGATAAGTCCTCGGTGTATCTGATAAGTCATCAGTGTATGTCGTCAGTGTGTCTGATAAGTCTTCAGTGTATCTGATAAGTCGTCTGTGTATCTGATAAGTCCTCGGTGTATCTGATAAGTCCTCGGTGTATCTGATAAGTCGTCAGTGCATCTGATAAGTCATAGGTGTATCTGATAAGTCGTCGGTGTATCTGATAAGTCGTCAGTGTATCTGATAAGTCCTCAGTGTATCTGATAAGTCATCAGTGTATGTCGTCAGTGTGTCTGATAAGTCTTCAGTGTATCTGATAAGTCGTCTGTGTATCTGATAAGTCCTCTGTGTATCTGATAAGTCGTCTGTGTATCTGATAAGTCGTCAGTGCATCTGATAAGTCATCGGTGTATCTGATAAGTCGTCGGTGAATCTGATAAGTCGTCAGTGTATCTGATAAGTCCTCGGTGTATCTGATAAGTCCTCGGTGTATCTGATAAGTCGTCAGTGCATCTAATAAGTCATCGGTGTATCTGATAAGTCCTCGGTGTATCTGATAAGTCGTCAGTGCATCTAATAAGTCGTCGGTGTATCTGATAAGTCGACGGTGTATCTGATAAGTCGTCTGTGTATCTGATAAGTCGTCAGTGCATCTAATAAGTCATCGGTGTATCTGATAAGTCCTCGGTGTATCTGATAAGTCGTCAGCGTGTCTGATAAGTCCTCGGTGTATCTGATAAGTCGTCAGTGTGTCTGATAAGTCGTCAGTGTGTCTGATAAGTCGTCAGTGTGTCTGATAAGTCGTCGGTGTGTCTGATAAGTCGTCGGTGTGTCTGATAAGTCCTCGGTGTATCTGATAAGTCCTCGGTGTATCTGATAAGTCGACGGTGTATCTGATAAGTCCTCGGTGTATCGAATAAGTCCTTGGTGTATCTGATAAGTCCTCGGTGTATCTGAGAAGTCGTCAGTGTATCTGAGAAGTCGTCAGTGTATCTCGTCAGTGTATCTGATAAGTCATCGGTGTATCTGATAAGTCCTCGGTGTATCGAATAAGTCCTCGGTGTATCTGATAAGTCCTCGGTGTATCTGAGAAGTCGTCTGTGTATCTGATAAGTCGTCAGTGCATCTGATAAGTCATAGGTGTATCTGATAAGTCGTCGGTGTATCTGATAAGTCGTCAGTGTATCTGATAAGTCCTCGGTGTATCTGATAAGTCGTCAGTGCATCTAATAAGTCGTCGGTGTATCTGATAAGTTGTCTGTGTATCTGATAAGTCGTCAGTGTATCTGAGAAGTCGTCAGTGTATCTCGTCAGTGTATCTGATAAGTCATCGGTGTATCTGATAAGTCCTCGGTGTATCGAATAAGTCCTCGGTGTATCTGATAAGTCCTCGGTGTATCTGAGAAGTCGTCTGTGTATCTGATAAGTCGTCAGTGCATCTGATAAGTCGTCGGTGAATCTGATAAGTCGTCGGTGTATCTGATAAGTCGTCAGTGTATCTGAGAAGTCGTCAGTGTATCTCGTCAGTGTATCTGATAAGTCCTCGGTGTATCTGATAAGTCCTCGGTGTATCTGATAAGTCGTCAGTGCATCTAATAAGTCATCGGTGTATCTGATAAGTCCTCGGTGTATCTGATAAGTCGTCAGTGCATCTAATAAGTCGTCGGTGTATCTGATAAGTCGACGGTGTATCTGATAAGTCGTCTGTGTATCTGATAAGTTGTCAGTGCATCTAATAAGTCATCGGTGTATCTGATAAGTCCTCGGTGTATCTGATAAGTCGTCAGCGTGGCTGATAAGTCCTCGGTGTATCTGATAAGTCGTCAGTGTGTCTGATAAGTCGTCAGTGTGTCTGATAAGTCGTCAGTGTGTCTGATAAGTCGTCGGTGTGTCTGATAAGTCCTCGGTGTGTCTGATAAGTCCTCGGTGTATCTGATAAGTCCTCGGTGTATCTGATAAGTCGACGGTGTATCTGATAAGTCCTCGGTGTATCGAATAAGTCCTCGGTGTATCTGATAAGTCCTCGGTGTATCTGAGAAGTCGTCAGTGTATCTGAGAAGTCGTCAGTGTATCTCGTCAGTGTATCTGATAAGTCATCGGTGTATCTGATAAGTCCTCGGTGTATCGAATAAGTCCTCGGTGTATCTGATAAGTCCTCGGTGTATCTGAGAAGTCGTCTGTGTATCTGATAAGTCGTCAGTGCATCTGATAAGTCATAGGTGTATCTGATAAGTCGTCGGTGTATCTGATAAGTCGTCGGTGTATCTGATAAGTCGTCAGTGTATCTGATAAGTCCTCGGTGTATCTGATAAGTCATCAGTGTATGTCGTCAGTGTGTCTGATAAGTCTTCAGTGTATCTGATAAGTCGTCTGTGTATCTGATAAGTCCTCGGTGTATCTGATAAGTCCTCGGTGTATCTGATAAGTCGTCAGTGCATCTAATAAGTCATCGGTGTATCTGATAAGTCCTCGGTGTATCTGATAAGTCGTCAGTGCATCTAATAAGTCGTCGGTGTATCTGATAAGTCGACGGTGTATCTGATAAGTCGTCTGTGTATCTGATAAGTTGTCAGTGCATCTAATAAGTCATCGGTGTATCTGATAAGTCCTCGGTGTATCTGATAAGTCGTCAGCGTGGCTGATAAGTCCTCGGTGTATCTGATAAGTCGTCAGTGTGTCTGATAAGTCGTCAGTGTGTCTGATAAGTCGTCAGTGTGTCTGATAAGTCGTCGGTGTGTCTGATAAGTCCTCGGTGTGTCTGATAAGTCCTCGGTGTATCTGATAAGTCCTCGGTGTATCTGATAAGTCGACGGTGTATCTGATAAGTCCTCGGTGTATCGAATAAGTCCTCGGTGTATCTGATAAGTCCTCGGTGTATCTGAGAAGTCGTCAGTGTATCTGAGAAGTCGTCAGTGTATCTCGTCAGTGTATCTGATAAGTCATCGGTGTATCTGATAAGTCCTCGGTGTATCGAATAAGTCCTCGGTGTATCTGATAAGTCCTCGGTGTATCTGAGAAGTCGTCTGTGTATCTGATAAGTCGTCAGTGCATCTGATAAGTCATA
This sequence comes from Oncorhynchus mykiss, assembly GCF_013265735.2. Taxonomy (NCBI): domain Eukaryota; kingdom Metazoa; phylum Chordata; class Actinopteri; order Salmoniformes; family Salmonidae; genus Oncorhynchus; species Oncorhynchus mykiss. Next base: position 43,018,127 of record NC_048593.1, read on the forward strand.
GGTGTATCTGATAAGTCGTCGGTGTATCTGATAAGTCGTCGGTGTATCTGATAAGTCGTCAGTGTATCTGATAAGTCCTCGGTGTATCTGATAAGTCCTCGGTGTATCTGATAAGTCGTCAGTGCATCTAATAAGTCATCGGTGTATCTGATAAGTCCTCGGTGTATCTGATAAGTCGTCAGTGCATCTAATAAGTCGTCGGTGTATCTGATAAGTCGACGGTGTATCTGATAAGTCGTCTGTGTATCTGATAAGTCGTCAGTGCATCTAATAAGTCATCGGTGTATCTGATAAGTCCTCGGTGTATCTGATAAGTCGTCAGCGTGTCTGATAAGTCCTCGGTGTATCTGATAAGTCGTCAGTGTGTCTGATAAGTCGTCAGTGTGTCTGATAAGTCGTCAGTGTGTCTGATAAGTCGTCGGTGTGTCTGATAAGTCGTCGGTGTGTCTGATAAGTCCTCGGTGTATCTGATAAGTCCTCGGTGTATCTGATAAGTCGACGGTGTATCTGATAAGTCCTCGGTGTATCGAATAAGTCCTTGGTGTATCTGATAAGTCCTCGGTGTATCTGAGAAGTCGTCAGTGTATCTGAGAAGTCGTCAGTGTATCTCGTCAGTGTATCTGATAAGTCATCGGTGTATCTGAGAAGTCGTCTGTGTATCTGATAAGTCGTCAGTGCATCTGATAAGTCATAGGTGTATCTGATAAGTCGTCGGTGTATCTGATAAGTCGTCAGTGTATCTGATAAGTCCTCGGTGTATCTGATAAGTCGTCAGTGCATCTAATAAGTCGTCGGTGTATCTGATAAGTTGTCTGTGTATCTGATAAGTCGTCAGTGCATCTAATAAGTCATCGGTGTATCTGATAAGTACTCGGTGTATCTGATAAGTCGTCAGCGTGTCTGATAAGTCCTCTGTGTATCTGATAAGTCGTCAGTGTGTCTGATAAGTCATAGGTGTATCTGATAAGTCGTCTGTGTATCTGATAAGTCGTCAGTGCATCTGATAAGTCATAGGTGTATCTGATAAGTCGTCGGTGTATCTGATAAGTCCTCGGTGTATCTGATAAGTCGTCAGTGCATCTAATTAGTCATCGGTGTATCTGATAAGTCCTCGGTGTATCTGATAAGTCGTCAGTGCATCTAATAAGTCGTCGGTGTATCTGATAAGTCGTCTTTGTATCTGATAAGTCGTCAGTGCATCTAATAAGTCATCGGTGTATCTGATAAGTACTCGGTGTATCTGATAAGTCGTCAGCGTGTCTGATAAGTCCTCTGTGTATCTGATAAGTCGTCAGTGTGTCTGATAAGTCGTCAGTGTGTCTGATAAGTCGTCGGTGTGTCTGATAAGTCGTCGGTGTGTCTGATAAGTCGTCGGTGTGTCTGATAAGTCCTCGGTGTATCTGATAAGTCGTCGGTGTATCTGATAAGTCCTCGGTGTATCGAATAAGTCCTCGGTGTATCTGATAAGTCCTCGGTGTATCTGAGAAGTCGTCAGTGTATCTGAGAAGTCGTCAGTGTATCTCGTCAGTGTATCTGATAAGTCATCGGTGTATCTGATAAGTCCTCGGTGTATCGAATAAGTCCTCGGTGTATCTGATAAGTCCTCGGTGTATCTGAGAAGTCGTCTGTGTATCTGATAAGTCGTCAGTGTATCTGAGAAGTCGTCAGTGTATCTCGTCAGTGTATCTGATAAGTCCTCGGTGTATCTGATAAGTCCTCGGTGTATCTGATAAGTCGTCAGTGCATCTAATAAGTCATCGGTGTATCTGATAAGTCCTCGGTGTATCTGATAAGTCGTCAGTGCATCTAATAAGTCGTCGGTGTATCTGATAAGTCGACGGTGTATCTGATAAGTCGTCTGTGTATCTGATAAGTTGTCAGTGCATCTAATAAGTCATCGGTGTATCTGATAAGTCCTCGGTGTATCTGATAAGTCGTCAGCGTGGCTGATAAGTCCTCGGTGTATCTGATAAGTCGTCAGTGTGTCTGATAAGTCGTCAGTGTGTCTGATAAGTCGTCAGTGTGTCTGATAAGTCGTCGGTGTGTCTGATAAGTCCTCGGTGTGTCTGATAAGTCCTCGGTGTATCTGATAAGTCCTCGGTGTATCTGATAAGTCGACGGTGTATCTGATAAGTCCTCGGTGTATCGAATAAGTCCTCGGTGTATCTGATAAGTCCTCGGTGTATCTGAGAAGTCGTCAGTGTATCTGAGAAGTCGTCAGTGTATCTCGTCAGTGTATCTGATAAGTCATCGGTGTATCTGATAAGTCCTCGGTGTATCGAATAAGTCCTCGGTGTATCTGATAAGTCCTCGGTGTATCTGAGAAGTCGTCTGTGTATCTGATAAGTCGTCAGTGCATCTGATAAGTCATAGGTGTATCTGATAAGTCGTCGGTGTATCTGATAAGTCGTCGGTGTATCTGATAAGTCGTCAGTGTATCTGATAAGTCCTCGGTGTATCTGATAAGTCATCAGTGTATGTCGTCAGTGTGTCTGATAAGTCTTCAGTGTATCTGATAAGTCGTCTGTGTATCTGATAAGTCCTCGGTGTATCTGATAAGTCCTCGGTGTATCTGATAAGTCGTCAGTGCATCTAATAAGTCATCGGTGTATCTGATAAGTCCTCGGTGTATCTGATAAGTCGTCAGTGCATCTAATAAGTCGTCGGTGTATCTGATAAGTCGACGGTGTATCTGATAAGTCGTCTGTGTATCTGATAAGTTGTCAGTGCATCTAATAAGTCATCGGTGTATCTGATAAGTCCTCGGTGTATCTGATAAGTCGTCAGCGTGGCTGATAAGTCCTCGGTGTATCTGATAAGTCGTCAGTGTGTCTGATAAGTCGTCAGTGTGTCTGATAAGTCGTCAGTGTGTCTGATAAGTCGTCGGTGTGTCTGATAAGTCCTCGGTGTGTCTGATAAGTCCTCGGTGTATCTGATAAGTCCTCGGTGTATCTGATAAGTCGACGGTGTATCTGATAAGTCCTCGGTGTATCGAATAAGTCCTCGGTGTATCTGATAAGTCCTCGGTGTATCTGAGAAGTCGTCAGTGTATCTGAGAAGTCGTCAGTGTATCTCGTCAGTGTATCTGATAAGTCATCGGTGTATCTGATAAGTCCTCGGTGTATCGAATAAGTCCTCGGTGTATCTGATAAGTCCTCGGTGTATCTGAGAAGTCGTCTGTGTATCTGATAAGTCGTCAGTGCATCTGATAAGTCATAGGTGTATCTGATAAGTCGTCGGTGTATCTGATAAGTCGTCGGTGTATCTGATAAGTCGTCAGTGTATCTGATAAGTCCTCGGTGTATCTGATAAGTCATCAGTGTATGTCGTCAGTGTGTCTGATAAGTCTTCAGTGTATCTGATAAGTCGTCTGTGTATCTGATAAGTCCTCGGTGTATCTGATAAGTCCTCGGTGTATCTGATAAGTCGTCAGTGCATCTAATAAGTCATCGGTGTATCTGATAAGTCCTCGGTGTATCTGATAAGTCGTCAGTGCATCTAATAAGTCGTCGGTGTATCTGATAAGTCGACGGTGTATCTGATAAGTCGTCTGTGTATCTGATAAGTCGTCAGTGCATCTAATAAGTCATCGGTGTATCTGATAAGTCCTCGGTGTATCTGATAAGTCGTCAGCGTGTCTGATAAGTCCTCGGTGTATCTGATAAGTCGTCAGTGTGTCTGATAAGTCGTCAGTGTGTCTGATAAGTCGTCAGTGTGTCTGATAAGTCGTCGGTGTGTCTGATAAGTCGTCGGTGTGTCTGATAAGTCCTCGGTGTATCTGATAAGTCCTCGGTGTATCTGATAAGTCGACGGTGTATCTGATAAGTCCTCGGTGTATCGAATAAGTCCTTGGTGTATCTGATAAGTCCTCGGTGTATCTGAGAAGTCGTCAGTGTATCTGAGAAGTCGTCAGTGTATCTCGTCAGTGTATCTGATAAGTCATCGGTGTATCTGATAAGTCCTCGGTGTATCGAATAAGTCCTCGGTGTATCTGATAAGTCCTCGGTGTATCTGAGAAGTCGTCTGTGTATCTGATAAGTCGTCAGTGCATCTGATAAGTCATAGGTGTATCTGATAAGTCGTCGGTGTATCTGATAAGTCGTCAGTGTATCTGATAAGTCCTCGGTGTATCTGATAAGTCGTCAGTGCATCTAATAAGTCGTCGGTGTATCTGATAAGTTGTCTGTGTATCTGATAAGTCGTCAGTGCATCTAATAAGTCATCGGTGTATCTGATAAGTACTCGGTGTATCTGATAAGTCGTCAGCGTGTCTGATAAGTCCTCTGTGTATCTGATAAGTCGTCAGTGTGTCTGATAAGTCATAGGTGTATCTGATAAGTCGTCTGTGTATCTGATAAGTCGTCAGTGCATCTGATAAGTCATAGGTGTATCTGATAAGTCGTCGGTGTATCTGATAAGTCCTCGGTGTATCTGATAAGTCGTCAGTGCATCTAATTAGTCATCGGTGTATCTGATAAGTCCTCGGTGTATCTGATAAGTCGTCAGTGCATCTAATAAGTCGTCGGTGTATCTGATAAGTCGTCTGTGTATCTGATAAGTCGTCAGTGCATCTAATAAGTCATCGGTGTATCTGATAAGTACTCGGTGTATCTGATAAGTCGTCAGCGTGTCTGATAAGTCCTCTGTGTATCTGATAAGTCGTCAGTGTGTCTGATAAGTCGTCAGTGTGTCTGATAAGTCGTCGGTGTGTCTGATAAGTCGTCGGTGTGTCTGATAAGTCGTCGGTGTGTCTGATAAGTCCTCGGTGTATCTGATAAGTCGTCGGTGTATCTGATAAGTCCTCGGTGTATCGAATAAGTCCTCGGTGTATCTGATAAGTCCTCGGTGTATCTGAGAAGTCGTCAGTGTATCTGAGAAGTCGTCAGTGTATCTCGTCAGTGTATCTGATAAGTCATCGGTGTATCTGATAAGTCCTCGGTGTATCGAATAAGTCCTCGGTGTATCTGATAAGTCCTCGGTGTATCTGAGAAGTCGTCTGTGTATCTGATAAGTCGTCAGTGCATCTGATAAGTCATAGGTGTATCTGATAAGTCGTCGGTGTATCTGATAAGTCGTCGGTGTATCTGATAAGTCGTCAGTGTATCTGATAAGTCCTCGGTGTATCTGATAAGTCATCAGTGTATGTCGTCAGTGTGTCTGATAAGTCTTCAGTGTATCTGATAAGTCGTCTGTGTATCTGATAAGTCCTCGGTGTATCTGATAAGTCCTCGGTGTATCTGATAAGTCGTCAGTGCATCTAATAAGTCATCAGTGTATCTGATAAGTCCTCGGTGTATCTGATAAGTCGTCAGTGCATCTAATAAGTCGTCGGTGTATCTGATAAGTTGACGGTGTATCTGATAAGTCGTCTGTGTATCTGATAAGTCGTCAGTGCATCTAATAAGTCATCGGTGTATCTGATAAGTCCTCGGTGTATCTGATAAGTCGTCAGCGTGTCTGATAAGTCCTCGGTGTATCTGATAAGTCGTCAGTGTGTCTGATAAGTCGTCAGTGTGTCTGATAAGTCGTCAGTGTGTCTGATAAGTCGTCGGTGTGTCTGATAAGTCGTCGGTGTGTCTGATAAGTCCTCGGTGTATCTGATAAGTCCTCGGTGTATCTGATAAGTCGACGGTGTATCTGATAAGTCCTCGGTGTATCGAATAAGTCCTTGGTGTATCTGATAAGTCCTCGGTGTATCTGAGAAGTCGTCAGTGTATCTGAGAAGTCGTCAGTGTATCTCGTCAGTGTATCTGATAAGTCATCGGTGTATCTGATAAGTCCTCGGTGTATCGAATAAGTCCTCGGTGTATCTGATAAGTCCTCGGTGTATCTGAGAAGTCGTCTGTGTATCTGATAAGTCGTCAGTGCATCTGATAAGTCATAGGTGTATCTGATAAGTCGTCGGTGTATCTGATAAGTCGTCAGTGTATCTGATAAGTCCTCGGTGTATCTGATAAGTCGTCAGTGCATCTAATAAGTCGTCGGTGTATCTGATAAGTTGTCTGTGTATCTGATAAGTCGTCAGTGCATCTAATAAGTCATCGGTGTATCTGATAAGTACTCGGTGTATCTGATAAGTCGTCAGCGTGTCTGATAAGTCCTCTGTGTATCTGATAAGTCGTCAGTGTGTCTGATAAGTCATAGGTGTATCTGATAAGTCGTCGGTGTATCTGATAAGTCGTCTGTGTATCTGATAAGTCGTCAGTGCATCTGATAAGTCATAGGTGTATCTGATAAGTCGTCGGTGTATCTGATAAGTCCTCGGTGTATCTGATAAGTCGTCAGTGCATCTAATTAGTCATCGGTGTATCTGATAAGTCCTCGGTGTATCTGATAAGTCGTCAGTGCATCTAATAAGTCGTCGGTGTATCTGATAAGTCGTCTGTGTATCTGATAAGTCGTCAGTGCATCTAATAAGTCATCGGTGTATCTGATAAGTACTCGGTGTATCTGATAAGTCGTCAGCGTGTCTGATAAGTCCTCTGTGTATCTGATAAGTCGTCAGTGTGTCTGATAAGTCGTCGGTGTGTCTGATAAGTCGTCGGTGTGTCTGATAAGTCGTCGGTGTGTCTGATAAGTCCTCGGTGTATCTGATAAGTCGTCGGTGTATCTGATAAGTCGACGGTGTATCTGATAAGTCCTCTGTGTATCGAATAAGTCCTCTGTGTATCGAATAAGTCCTCGGTGTATCTGATAAGTCCTCGGTGTATCTGAGAAGTCGTCAGTGTATCTGAGAAGTCGTCAGTGTATCTCGTCAGTGTATCTGATAAGTCATCGGTGTATCTGATAAGTCCTCGGTGTATCCGATAAGTCCTCGGTGAATCTGATAAGTCGTCGGTGTATCTGATAAGTCGACGGTGTATCTGATAAGTCGTCGGTGTATCTGATAAGTCGTCGGTGTATCTGATAAGTCGTCAGTGCATCTGATAAGTCCTCGGTGTATCTGATAAGTCGTCGGTGTATCTGATAAGTCGACGGTGTATCTGATAAGTCCTCGGTGTATCTGATAAGTCCTCGGTGTATCTGATAAGTCGTCGGTGTATCTGATAAGGCGTCGGTGTATCTGATAAGTCCTCGGTGTATCTGATAAGTCGTCTGTGTATCTGATAAGTCGTCAGTGTGTCTGATAAGTCGTCTGTGTGTCTGATAAGTCATCAGTGTATCTGATAAGTCGTCAGTGTATCTGATAAGTCCTCGGTGTATCTGATAAGTCATCAGTGTATGTCGTCAGTGTGTCTGATAAGTCTTCAGTGTATCTGATAAGTCGTCTGTGTATCTGATAAGTCCTCTGTGTATCTGATAAGTCGTCTGTGTATCTGATAAGTCGTCAGTGCATCTGATAAGTCATCGGTGTATCTGATAAGTCGTCGGTGAATCTGATAAGTCGTCGGTGTATCTGATAAGTTGTCGGTGTATCTGATAAGTCGTCAGTGTATCTGATAAGTCGTCAGTGTATCTGAGAAGTCGTCAGTGTATCTGAGAAGTCGTCAGTGTATCTGAGAAGTCGTCAGTGTATCTCGTCAGTGTATCTGATAAGTCCTCGGTGTATCTGATAAGTCCTCGGTGTATCTGATAAGTCGTCAGTGCATCTAATAAGTCATCGGTGTATCTGATAAGTCCTCGGTGTATCTGATAAGTCGTCAGTGCATCTAATAAGTCGTCGGTGTATCTGATAAGTCGACGGTGTATCTGATAAGTCGTCTGTGTATCTGATAAGTCGTCAGTGCATCTAATAAGTCATCGGTGTATCTGATAAGTCCTCGGTGTATCTGATAAGTCGTCAGCGTGTCTGATAAGTCCTCGGTGTATCTGATAAGTCGTCAGTGTGTCTGATAAGTCGTCAGTGTGTCTGATAAGTCGTCAGTGTGTCTGATAAGTCGTCGGTGTGTCTGATAAGTCGTCGGTGTGTCTGATAAGTCCTCGGTGTATCTGATAAGTCCTCGGTGTATCTGATAAGTCGACGGTGTATCTGATAAGTCCTCGGTGTATCGAATAAGTCCTCGGTGTATCTGATAAGTCCTCGGTGTATCTGAGAAGTCGTCAGTGTATCTGAGAAGTCGTCAGTGTATCTCGTCAGTGTATCTGATAAGTCATCGGTGTATCTGATAAGTCCTCGGTGTATCGAATAAGTCCTCGGTGTATCTGATAAGTCCTCGGTGTATCTGAGAAGTCGTCTGTGTATCTGATAAGTCGTCAGTGCATCTGATAAGTCATAGGTGTATCTGATAAGTCGTCGGTGTATCTGATAAGTCGTCGGTGTATCTGATAAGTCGTCAGTGTATCTGATAAGTCCTCGGTGTATCTGATAAGTCATCAGTGTATGTCGTCAGTGTGTCTGATAAGTCTTCAGTGTATCTGATAAGTCGTCTGTGTATCTGATAAGTCCTCTGTGTATCTGATAAGTTGTCTGTGTATCTGATAAGTCGTCAGTGCATCTGATAAGTCATCGGTGTATCTGATAAGTCGTCGGTGAATCTGATAAGTCGTCGGTGTATCTGATAAGTCGTCGGTGTATCTGATAAGTCGTCAGTGTATCTGATAAGTCGTCAGTGTATCTGAGAAGTCGTCAGTGTATCTGAGAAGTCGTCAGTGTATCTCGTCAGTGTATCTGATAAGTCCTCGGTGTATCTGATAAGTCCTCGGTGTATCTGATAAGTCGTCAGTGCATCTAATAAGTCATCGGTGTATCTGATAAGTCCTCGGTGTATCTGATAAGTCGTCAGCGTGTCTGATAAGTCCTCGGTGTATCTGATAAGTCGTCAGTGTGTTTGATAAGTCGTCAGTGTGTCTGATAAGTCGTCAGTGTGTCTGATAAGTCGTCGGTGTGTCTGATAAGTCGTCGGTGTGTCTGATAAGTCCTCGGTGTATCTGATAAGTCCTCGGTGTATCTGATAAGTCGACGGTGTATCTGATAAGTCCTCGGTGTATCGAATAAGTCCTCGGTGTATCTGATAAGTCCTCGGTGTATCTGAGAAGTCGTCAGTGTATCTGAGAAGTCGTCAGTGTATCTCGTCAGTGTATCTGATAAGTCATCGGTGTATCTGATAAGTCCTCGGTGTATCGAATAAGTCCTCGGTGTATCTGATAAGTCCTCGGTGTATCTGAGAAGTCGTCTGTGTATCTGATAAGTCGTCAGTGCATCTGATAAGTCATAGGTGTATCTGATAAGTCGTCGGTGCATCTGATAAGTCGTCGGTGTATCTGATAAGTCGTCAGTGTATCTGATAAGTCCTCGGTGTATCTGATAAGTCATCAGTGTATGTCGTCAGTGTGTCTGATAAGTCTTCAGTGTATCTGATAAGTCGTCTGTGTATCTGATAAGTCCTCGGTGTATCTGATAAGTCCTCGGTGTATCTGATAAGTCGTCAGTGCATCTAATAAGTCATCGGTGTATCTGATAAGTCCTCGGTGTATCTGATAAGTCGTCAGTGCATCTAATAAGTCGTCGGTGTATCTGATAAGTCGACGGTGTATCTGATAAGTCGTCTGTGTATCTGATAAGTCGTCAGTGCATCTAATAAGTCATCGGTGTATCTGATAAGTCCTCGGTGTATCTGATAAGTCGTCAGCGTGTCTGATAAGTCCTCGGTGTATCTGATAAGTCGTCAGTGTGTCTGATAAGTCGTCAGTGTGTCTGATAAGTCGTCAGTGTGTCTGATAAGTCGTCGGTGTGTCTGATAAGTCGTCGGTGTGTCTGATAAGTCCTCGGTGTATCTGATAAGTCCTCGGTGTATCTGATAAGTCGACGGTGTATCTGATAAGTCCTCGGTGTATCGAATAAGTCCTTGGTGTATCTGATAAGTCCTCGGTGTATCTGAGAAGTCGTCAGTGTATCTGAGAAGTCGTCAGTGTATCTCGTCAGTGTATCTGATAAGTCATCGGTGTATCTGATAAGTCCTCGGTGTATCGAATAAGTCCTCGGTGTATCTGATAAGTCCTCGGTGTATCTGATAAGTCGTCAGTGCATCTAATAAGTCATCGGTGTATCTGATAAGTCCTCGGTGTATCTGATAAGTCGTCAGTGCATCTAATAAGTCGTCGGTGTATCTGATAAGTCGACGGTGTATCTGATAAGTCGTCTGTGTATCTGATAAGTCGTCAGTGCATCTAATAAGTCATCGGTGTATCTGATAAGTCCTCGGTGTATCTGATAAGTCGTCAGCGTGTCTGATAAGTCCTCGGTGTATCTGATAAGTCGTCAGTGTGTCTGATAAGTCGTCAGTGTGTCTGATAAGTCGTCAGTGTGTCTGATAAGTCGTCGGTGTGTCTGATAAGTCGTCGGTGTGTCTGATAAGTCCTCGGTGTATCTGATAAGTCCTCGGTGTATCTGATAAGTCGACGGTGTATCTGATAAGTCCTCGGTGTATCGAATAAGTCCTTGGTGTATCTGATAAGTCCTCGGTGTATCTGAGAAGTCGTCAGTGTATCTGAGAAGTCGTCAGTGTATCTCGTCAGTGTATCTGATAAGTCATCGGTGTATCTGATAAGTCCTCGGTGTATCGAATAAGTCCTCGGTGTATCTGATAAGTCCTCGGTGTATCTGAGAAGTCGTCTGTGTATCTGATAAGTCGTCAGTGCATCTGATAAGTCATAGGTGTATCTGATAAGTCGTCGGTGTATCTGATAAGTCGTCAGTGTATCTGATAAGTCCTCGGTGTATCTGATAAGTCGTCAGTGCATCTAATAAGTCGTCGGTGTATCTGATAAGTTGTCTGTGTATCTGATAAGTCGTCAGTGCATCTAATAAGTCATCGGTGTATCTGATAAGTACTCGGTGTATCTGATAAGTCGTCAGCGTGTCTGATAAGTCCTCTGTGTATCTGATAAGTCGTCAGTGTGTCTGATAAGTCATAGGTGTATCTGATAAGTCGTCTGTGTATCTGATAAGTCGTCAGTGCATCTGATAAGTCATAGGTGTATCTGATAAGTCGTCGGTGTATCTGATAAGTCCTCGGTGTATCTGATAAGTCGTCAGTGCATCTAATTAGTCATCGGTGTATCTGATAAGTCCTCGGTGTATCTGATAAGTCGTCAGTGCATCTAATAAGTCGTCGGTGTATCTGATAAGTCGTCTGTGTATCTGATAAGTCGTCAGTGCATCTAATAAGTCATCGGTGTATCTGATAAGTACTCGGTGTATCTGATAAGTCGTCAGCGTGTCTGATAAGTCCTCTGTGTATCTGATAAGTCGTCAGTGTGTCTGATAAGTCGTCAGTGTGTCTGATAAGTCGTCGGTGTGTCTGATAAGTCGTCGGTGTGTCTGATAAGTCGTCGGTGTGTCTGATAAGTCCTCGGTGTATCTGATAAGTCGTCGGTGTATCTGATAAGTCCTCGGTGTATCGAATAAGTCCTCGGTGTATCTGAGAAGTCGTCAGTGTATCTGAGAAGTCGTCAGTGTATCTCGTCAGTGTATCTGATAAGTCATCGGTGTATCTGATAAGTCCTCGGTGTATCGAATAAGTCCTCGGTGTATCTGATAAGTCCTCGGTGTATCTGAGAAGTCGTCTGTGTATCTGATAAGTCGTCAGTGCATCTGATAAGTCATAGGTGTATCTGATAAGTCATCGGTGTATCTGATAAGTCGTCGGTGTATCTGATAAGTCGTCAGTGTATCTGATAAGTCCTCGGTGTATCTGATAAGTCATCAGTGTATGTCGTCAGTGTGTCTGATAAGTCTTCAGTGTATCTGATAAGTCGTCTGTGTATCTGATAAGTCCTCGGTGTATCTGATAAGTCCTCGGTGTATCTGATAAGTCGTCAGTGCATCTAATAAGTCATCGGTGTATCTGATAAGTCCTCGGTGTATCTGATAAGTCGTCAGTGCATCTAATAAGTCGTCGGTGTATCTGATAAGTCGACGGTGTATCTGATAAGTCGTCTGTGTATCTGATAAGTCGTCAGTGCATCTAATAAGTCATCGGTGTATCTGATAAGTCCTCGGTGTATCTGATAAGTCGTCAGCGTGTCTGATAAGTCCTCGGTGTATCTGATAAGTCGTCAGTGTGTCTGATAAGTCGTCAGTGTGTCTGATAAGTCGTCAGTCTGTCTGATAAGTCGTCGGTGTGTCTGATAAGTCGTCGGTGTGTCTGATAAGTCCTCGGTGTATCTGATAAGTCCTCGGTGTATCTGATAAGTCGACGGTGTATCTGATAAGTCCTCGGTGTATCGAATAAGTCCTTGGTGTATCTGATAAGTCCTCGGTGTATCTGAGAAGTCGTCAGTGTATCTGAGAAGTCGTCAGTGTATCTCGTCAGTGTATCTGATAAGTCATCGGTGTATCTGATAAGTCCTCGGTGTATCGAATAAGTCCTCGGTGTATCTGATAAGTCCTCGGTGTATCTGAGAAGTCGTCTGTGTATCTGATAAGTCGTCAGTGCATCTGATAAGTCATAGGTGTATCTGATAAGGCGTCGGTGTATCTGATAAGTCGTCAGTGTATCTGATAAGTCCTCGGTGTATCTGATAAGTCGTCAGTGCATCTAATAAGTCGTCGGTGTATCTGATAAGTTGTCTGTGTATCTGATAAGTCGTCAGTGCATCTAATAAGTCATCGGTGTATCTGATAAGTACTCGGTGTATCTGATAAGTCGTCAGCGTGTCTGATAAGTCCTCTGTGTATCTGATAAGTCGTCAGTGTGTCTGATAAGTCATAGGTGTATCTGATAAGTCGTCGGTGTATCTGATAAGTCGTCTGTGTATCTGATAAGTCGTCAGTGCATCTGATAAGTCATAGGTGTATCTGATAAGTTGTCGGTGTATCTGATAAGTCCTCGGTGTATCTGATAAGTCGTCAGTGCATCTAATTAGTCATCGGTGTATCTGATAAGTCCTCGGTGTATCTGATAAGTCGTCAGTGCATCTAATAAGTCGTCGGTGTATCTGATAAGTCGTCTGTGTATCTGATAAGTCGTCAGTGCATCTAATAAGTCATCGGTGTATCTGATAAGTACTCGGTGTATCTGATAAGTCGTCAGCGTGTCTGATAAGTCCTCTGTGTATCTGATAAGTCGTCAGTGTGTCTGATAAGTCGTCAGTGTGTCTGATAAGTCGTCGGTGTGTCTGATAAGTCGTCGGTGTGTCTGATAAGTCGTCGGTGTGTCTGATAAGTCCTCGGTGTATCTGATAAGTCGTCGGTGTATCTGATAAGTCGACGGTGTATCTGATAAGTCCTCTGTGTATCGAATAAGTCCTCTGTGTATCGAATAAGTCCTCGGTGTATCTGATAAGTCCTCGGTGTATCTGAGAAGTCGTCAGTGTATCTGAGAAGTCGTCAGTGTATCTCGTCAGTGTATCTGATAAGTCATCGGTGTATCTGATAAGTCCTCGGTGTATCCGATAAGTCCTCGGTGAATCTGATAAGTCGTCGGTGTATCTGATAAGTCGACGGTGTATCTGATAAGTCGTCGGTGTATCTGATAAGTCGTCGGTGTATCTGATAAGTCGTCAGTGCATCTGATAAGTCCTCGGTGTATCTGATAAGTCGTCGGTGTATCTGATAAGTCGACGGTGTATCTGATAAGTCCTCGGTGTATCTGATAAGTCCTCGGTGTATCTGATAAGTCGTCGGTGTATCTGATAAGGCGTCGGTGTATCTGATAAGTCCTCGGTGTATCTGATAAGTCGTCTGTGTATCTGATAAGTCGTCAGTGTGTCTGATAAGTCGTCTGTGTGTCTGATAAGTCATCAGTGTATCTGATAAGTCGTCAGTGTATCTGATAAGTCCTCGGTGTATCTGATAAGTCATCAGTGTATGTCGTCAGTGTGTCTGATAAGTCTTCAGTGTATCTGATAAGTCGTCTGTGTATCTGATAAGTCCTCTGTGTATCTGATAAGTCGTCTGTGTATCTGATAAGTCGTCAGTGCATCTGATAAGTCATCGGTGTATCTGATAAGTCGTCGGTGAATCTGATAAGTCGTCGGTGTATCTGATAAGTCGTCGGTGTATCTGATAAGTCGTCAGTGTATCTGATAAGTCGTCAGTGTATCTGAGAAGTCGTCAGCGTGTCTGATAAGTCCTCTGTGTATCTGATAAGTCGTCAGTGTGTCTGATAAGTCGTCAGTGTGTCTGATAAGTCGTCGGTGTGTCTGATAAGTCGTCGGTGTGTCTGATAAGTCGTCGGTGTGTCTGATAAGTCCTCGGTGTATCTGATAAGTCGTCGGTGTATCTGATAAGTCGACGGTGTATCTGATAAGTCCTCTGTGTATCGAATAAGTCCTCTGTGTATCGAATAAGTCCTCGGTGTATCTGATAAGTCCTCGGTGTATCTGAGAAGTCGTCAGTGTATCTGAGAAGTCGTCAGTGTATCTCGTCAGTGTATCTGATAAGTCATCGGTGTATCTGATAAGTCCTCGGTGTATCCGATAAGTCCTCGGTGAATCTGATAAGTCGTCGGTGTATCTGATAAGTCGACGGTGTATCTGATAAGTCGTCGGTGTATCTGATAAGTCGTCGGTGTATCTGATAAGTCGTCAGTGCATCTGATAAGTCCTCGGTGTATCTGATAAGTCGTCGGTGTATCTGATAAGTCGACGGTGTATCTGATAAGTCCTCGGTGTATCTGATAAGTCCTCGGTGTATCTGATAAGTCGTCGGTGTATCTGATAAGGCGTCGGTGTATCTGATAAGTCCTCGGTGTATCTGATAAGTCGTCTGTGTATCTGATAAGTCGTCAGTGTGTCTGATAAGTCGTCTGTGTGTCTGATAAGTCATCAGTGTATCTGATAAGTCGTCAGTGTATCTGATAAGTCCTCGGTGTATCTGATAAGTCATCAGTGTATGTCGTCAGTGTGTCTGATAAGTCTTCAGTGTATCTGATAAGTCGTCTGTGTATCTGATAAGTCCTCTGTGTATCTGATAAGTCGTCTGTGTATCTGATAAGTCGTCAGTGCATCTGATAAGTCATCGGTGTATCTGATAAGTCGTCGGTGAATCTGATAAGTCGTCGGTGTATCTGATAAGTCGTCGGTGTATCTGATAAGTCGTCAGTGTATCTGATAAGTCGTCAGTGTATCTGAGAAGTCGTCAGTGTATCTGAGAAGTCGTCAGTGTATCTGAGAAGTCGTCAGTGTATCTCGTCAGTGTATCTGATAAGTCCTCGGTGTATCTGATAAGTCCTCGGTGTATCTGATAAGTCGTCAGTGCATCTAATAAGTCATCGGTGTATCTGATAAGTCCTCGGTGTATCTGATAAGTCGTCAGTGCATCTAATAAGTCGTCGGTGTATCTGATAAGTCGACGGTGTATCTGATAAGTCGTCTGTGTATCTGATAAGTCGTCAGTGCATCTAATAAGTCATCGGTGTATCTGATAAGTCCTCGGTGTATCTGATAAGTCGTCAGTGTGTCTGATAAGTCCTCGGTGTATCTGATAAGTCGTCAGTGTGTCTGATAAGTCGTCAGTGTGTCTGATAAGTCGTCAGTGTGTCTGATAAGTCGTCGGTGTGTCTGATAAGTCGTCGGTGTGTCTGATAAGTCCTCGGTGTATCTGATAAGTCCTCGGTGTATCTGATAAGTCGACGGTGTATCTGATAAGTCCTCGGTGTATCGAATAAGTCCTCGGTGTATCTGATAAGTCCTCGGTGTATCTGAGAAGTCGTCAGTGTATCTGAGAAGTCGTCAGTGTATCTCGTCAGTGTATCTGATAAGTCATCGGTGTATCTGATAAGTCCTCGGTGTATCGAATAAGTCCTCGGTGTATCTGATAAGTCCTCGGTGTATCTGAGAAGTCGTCTGTGTATCTGATAAGTCGTCAGTGCATCTGATAAGTCATAGGTGTATCTGATAAGTCGTCGGTGTATCTGATAAGTCGTCGGTGTATCTGATAAGTCGTCAGTGTATCTGATAAGTCCTCGGTGTATCTGATAAGTCATCAGTGTATGTCGTCAGTGTGTCTGATAAGTCTTCAGTGTATCTGATAAGTCGTCTGTGTATCTGATAAGTCCTCTGTGTATCTGATAAGTTGTCTGTGTATCTGATAAGTCGTCAGTGCATCTGATAAGTCATCGGTGTATCTGATAAGTCGTCGGGGAATCTGATAAGTCGTCGGTGTATCTGATAAGTCGTCGGTGTATCTGATAAGTCGTCAGTGTATCTGATAAGTCGTCAGTGTATCTGAGAAGTCGTCAGTGTATCTGAGAAGTCGTCAGTGTATCTCGTCAGTGTATCTGATAAGTCCTCGGTGTATCTGATAAGTCCTCGGTGTATCTGATAAGTCGTCAGTGCATCTAATAAGTCATCGGTGTATCTGATAAGTCCTCGGTGTATCTGATAAGTCGTCAGCGTGTCTGATAAGTCCTCGGTGTATCTGATAAGTCGTCAGTGTGTCTGATAAGTCGTCAGTGTGTCTGATAAGTCGTCAGTGTGTCTGATAAGTCGTCGGTGTGTCTGATAAGTCGTCGGTGTGTCTGATAAGTCCTCGGTGTATCTGATAAGTCCTCGGTGTATCTGATAAGTCGACGGTGTATCTGATAAGTCCTCGGTGTATCGAATAAGTCCTCGGTGTATCTGATAAGTCCTCGGTGTATCTGAGAAGTCGTCAGTGTATCTGAGAAGTCGTCAGTGTATCTCGTCAGTGTATCTGATAAGTCATCGGTGTATCTGATAAGTCCTCGGTGTATCGAATAAGTCCTCGGTGTATCTGATAAGTCCTCGGTGTATCTGAGAAGTCGTCTGTGTATCTGATAAGTCGTCAGTGCATCTGATAAGTCATAGGTGTATCTGATAAGTCGTCGGTGCATCTGATAAGTCGTCGGTGTATCTGATAAGTCGTCAGTGTATCTGATAAGTCCTCGGTGTATCTGATAAGTCGTCAGTGCATCTAATAAGTCGCCGGTGTATCTGATAAGTTGTCTGTGTATCTGATAAGTCGTCAGTGCATCTAATAAGTCATCGGTGTATCTGATAAGTCCTCGGTGTATCTGATAAGTCGTCAGCGTGTCTGATAAGTCCTCGGTGTATCTGATAAGTCGTCAGTGTGTCTGATAAGTCGTCAGTGTGTCTGATAAGTCGTCAGTGTGTCTGATAAGTCGTCGGTGTGTCTGATAAGTCGTCGGTGTGTCTGATAAGTCCTCGGTGTATCTGATAAGTCCTCGGTGTATCTGATAAGTCGACGGTGTATCTGATAAGTCCTCGGTGTATCGAATAAGTCCTCGGTGTATCTGATAAGTCCTCGGTGTATCTGAGAAGTCGTCAGTGTATCTGAGAAGTCGTCAGTGTATCTCGTCAGTGTATCTGATAAGTCATCGGTGTATCTGATAAGTCCTCGGTGTATCGAATAAGTCCTCGGTGTATCTGATAAGTCCTCGGTGTATCTGAGAAGTCGTCTGTGTATCTGATAAGTCGTCAGTGCATCTGATAAGTCATAGGTGTATCTGATAAGTCGTCGGTGCATCTGATAAGTCGTCGGTGTATCTGATAAGTCGTCAGTGTATCTGATAAGTCCTCGGTGTATCTGATAAGTCGTCAGTGCATCTAATAAGTCGCCGGTGTATCTGATAAGTTGTCTGTGTATCTGATAAGTCGTCAGTGCATCTAATAAGTCATCGGTGTATCTGATAAGTACTCGGTGTATCTGATAAGTCGTCAGCGTGTCTGATAAGTCCTCTGTGTATCTGATAAGTCGTCAGTGTGTCTGATAAGTCATAGGTGTATCTGATAAGTCGTCGGTGTATCTGATAAGTCGTCTGTGTATCTGATAAGTCGTCAGTGCATCTGATAAGTCATAGGTGTATCTGATAAGTTGTCGGTGTATCTGATAAGTCCTCGGTGTATCTGATAAGTCGTCAGTGCATCTAATTAGTCATCGGTGTATCTGATAAGTCCTCGGTGTATCTGATAAGTCGTCAGTGCATCTAATAAGTCGTCGGTGTATCTGATAAGTCGTCTGTGTATCTGATAAGTCGTCAGTGCATCTAATAAGTCATCGGTGTATCTGATAAGTACTCGGTGTATCTGATAAGTCATCAGTGTAAGTCGTCAGTGCATCTGATAAGTCATAGGTGTATCTGATAAGTCGTCGGTGTATCTGATAAGTCGTCGGTGTATCTGATAAGTCGTCAGTGTATCTGATAAGTCCTCGGTGTATCTGATAAGTCATCAGTGTATGTCGTCAGTGTGTCTGATAAGTCTTCAGTGTATCTGATAAGTCGTCTGTGTATCTGATAAGTCCTCTGTGTATCTGATAAGTTGTCTGTGTATCTGATAAGTCGTCAGTGCATCTGATAAGTCATCGGTGTATCTGATAAGTCGTCGGTGAATCTGATAAGTCGTCGGTGTATCTGATAAGTCGTCGGTGTATCTGATAAGTCGTCAGTGTATCTGATAAGTCGTCAGTGTATCTGAGAAGTCGTCAGTGTATCTGAGAAGTCGTCAGTGTATCTCGTCAGTGTATCTGATAAGTCCTCGGTGTATCTGATAAGTCCTCGGTGTATCTGATAAGTCGTCAGTGCATCTAATAAGTCATCGGTGTATCTGATAAGTCCTCGGTGTATCTGATAAGTCTTCAGCGTGTCTGATAAGTCCTCGGTGTATCTGATAAGTCGTCAGTGTGTCTGATAAGTCGTCAGTGTGTCTGATAAGTCGTCAGTGTGTCTGATAAGTCGTCGGTGTGTCTGATAAGTCCTCGGTGTGTCTGATAAGTCCTCGGTGTATCTGATAAGTCCTCGGTGTATCTGATAAGTCGACGGTGTATCTGATAAGTCCTCGGTGTATCGAATAAGTCCTCGGTGTATCTGATAAGTCCTCGGTGTATCTGAGAAGTCGTCAGTGTATCTGAGAAGTCGTCAGTGTATCTCGTCAGTGTATCTGATAAGTCATCGGTGTATCTGATAAGTCCTCGGTGTATCGAATAAGTCCTCGGTGTATCTGATAAGTCCTCGGTGTATCTGAGAAGTCGTCTGTGTATCTGATAAGTCGTCAGTGCATCTGATAAGTCATAGGTGTATCTGATAAGTCGTCGGTGCATCTGATAAGTCGTCAGTGTATCTGATAAGTCGTCAGTGTATCTGATAAGTCCTCGGTGTATCTGATAAGTCGTCAGTGCATCTAATAAGTCGCCGGTGTATCTGATAAGTTGTCTGTGTATCTGATAAGTCGTCAGTGCATCTAATAAGTCATCGGTGTATCTGATAAGTACTCGGTGTATCTGATAAGTCGTCAGCGTGTCTGATAAGTCCTCTGTGTATCTGATAAGTCGTCAGTGTGTCTGATAAGTCGACGGTGTATCTGATAAGTCGTCTGTGTATCTGATAAGTCGTCAGTGCATCTAATAAGTCATCGGTGTATCTGATAAGTCCTCGGTGTATCTGATAAGTCGTCAGCGTGTCTGATAAGTCCTCGGTGTATCTGATAAGTCGTCAGTGTGTCTGATAAGTCGTCAGTGTGTCTGATAAGTCGTCAGTGTGTCTGATAAGTCGTCGGTGTGTCTGATAAGTCGTCGGTGTGTCTGATAAGTCCTCGGTGTATCTGATAAGTCCTCGGTGTATCTGATAAGTCGACGGTGTATCTGATAAGTCCTCGGTGTATCGAATAAGTCCTCGGTGTATCTGATAAGTCCTCGGTGTATCTGAGAAGTCGTCAGTGTATCTGAGAAGTCGTCAGTGTATCTCGTCAGTGTATCTGATAAGTCATCGGTGTATCTGATAAGTCCTCGGTGTATCGAATAAGTCCTCGGTGTATCTGATAAGTCCTCGGTGTATCTTAGAAGTCGTCTGTGTATCTGATAAGTCGTCAGTGCATCTGATAAGTCATCGGTGTATCTGATAAGTCGTCGGTGAATCTGATAAGTCGTCGGTGTATCTGATAAGTCGTCGATGTATCTGATAAGTCGTCAGTGTATCTGATAAGTCGTCAGTGTATCTGAGAAGTCGTCAGTGTATCTGAGAAGTCGTCAGTGTATCTCGTCAGTGTATCTGATAAGTCCTCGGTGTATCTGATAAGTCGTCAGTGCATCTAATAAGTCATCGGTGTATCTGATAAGTCCTCGGTGTATCTGATAAGTCGTCAGCGTGTCTGATAAGTCCTCGGTGTATCTGATAAGTCGTCAGTGTGTCTGATAAGTCGTCAGTGTGTCTGATAAGTCGTCAGTGTGTCTGATAAGTCGTCGGTGTGTCTGATAAGTCGTCGGTGTGTCTGATAAGTCCTCGGTGTATCTGATAAGTCCTCGGTGTATCTGATAAGTCGACGGTGTATCTGATAAGTCCTCGGTGTATCGAATAAGTCCTCGGTGTATCTGATAAGTCCTCGGTGTATCTGAGAAGTCGTCAGTGTATCTGAGAAGTCGTCAGTGTATCTCGTCAGTGTATCTGATAAGTCATCGGTGTATCTGATAAGTCCTCGGTGTATCGAATAAGTCCTCGGTGTATCTGATAAGTCCTCGGTGTATCTGAGAAGTCGTCAGTGCATCTGATAAGTCATAGGTGTATCTGATAAGTCGTCGGTGCATCTTATAAGTCGTCGGTGTATCTGATAAGTCGTCAGTGTATCTGATAAGTCCTCGGTGTATCTGATAAGTCGTCAGTGCATCTAATAAGTCGCCGGTGTATCTGATAAGTTGTCTGTGTATCTGATAAGTCGTCAGTGCATCTAATAAGTCATCGGTGTATCTGATAAGTACTCGGTGTATCTGATAAGTCGTCAGCGTGTCTGATAAGTCCTCTGTGTATCTGATAAGTCGTCAGTGTGTCTGATAAGTCATAGGTGTATCTGATAAGTCGTCGGTGTATCTGATAAGTCGTCTGTGTATCTGATAAGTCGTCAGTGCATCTGATAAGTCATAGGTGTATCTGATAAGTCGTCGGTGTATCTGATAAGTCCTCGGTGTATCTGATAAGTCGTCAGTGCATCTAATTAGTCATCGGTGTATCTGATAAGTCCTCGGTGTATCTGATAAGTCGTCAGTGCATCTAATAAGTCGTCGGTGTATCTGATAAGTCGTCTGTGTATCTGATAAGTCGTCAGTGCATCTAATAAGTCATCGGTGTATCTGATAAGTACTCGGTGTATCTGATAAGTCGTCAGCGTGTCTGATAAGTCCTCTGTGTATCTGATAAGTCGTCGGTGTGTCTGATAAGTCGTCGGTGTGTCTGATAAGTCCTCGGTGTATCTGATAAGTCGTCAGTGTGTCTGATAAGTCGTCAGTGTGTCTGATAAGTCGTCGGTGTGTCTGATAAGTCGTCGGTGTGTCTGATAAGTCCTCGGTGTATCTGATAAGTCCTCGGTGTATCGAATAAGTCCTCGGTGTATCTGATAAGTCCTCGGTGTATCTGAGAAGTCGTCAGTGTATCTGAGAAGTCGTCAGTGTATCTCGTCAGTGTATCTGATAAGTCATCGGTGTATCTGATAAGTCCTCGGTGTATCCGATAAGTCCTCGGTGAATCTGATAAGTCGTCGGTGTATCTGATAAGTCGACGGTGTATCTGATAAGTCGTCGGTGTATCTGATAAGTCGTCGGTGTATCTGATAAGTCGTCAGTGCATCTGATAAGTCCTCGGTGTATCTGATAAGTCGTCGGTGTATCTGATAAGTCGACGGTGTATCTGATAAGTCCTCGGTGTATCTGATAAGTCCTCGGTGTATCTGATAAGTCGTCGGTGTATCTGATAAGTCGTCGGTGTATCTGATAAGTCCTCGGTGTATCTGATAAGTCGTCTGTGTATCTGATAAGTCGTCAGTGTGTCTGATAAGTCGTCTGTGTGTCTGATAAGTCATCAGTGTATCTGATAAGTCGTCAGTGTATCTGATAAGTCCTCGGTGTATCTGATAAGTCATCAGTGTATGTCGTCAGTGTGTCTGATAAGTCTTCAGTGTATCTGATAAGTCGTCTGTGTATCTGATAAGTCCTCTGTGTGTCTGATAAGTCGTCTGTGTATCTGATAAGTCGTCAGTGCATCTGATAAGTCATCGGTGTATCTGATAAGTCGTCGGTGAATCTGATAAGTCGTCGGTGTATCTGATAAGTCGTCGGTGTATCTGATAAGTCGTCAGTGTATCTGATAAGTCGTCAGTGTATCTGAGAAGTCGTCAGTGTATCTGAGAAGTCGTCAGTGTATCTCGTCAGTGTATCTGATAAGTCCTCGGTGTATCTGATAAGTCCTCGGTGTATCTGATAAGTCGTCAGTGCATCTAATAAGTCATCGGTGTATCTGATAAGTCCTCGGTGTATCTGATAAGTCGTCAGTGCATCTAATAAGTCGTCGGTGTATCTGATAAGTCGACGGTGTATCTGATAAGTCGTCTGTGTATCTGATAAGTCGTCAGTGCATCTAATAAGTCATCGGTGTATCTGATAAGTCCTCGGTGTATCTGATAAGTCGTCAGCGTGTCTGATAAGTCCTCGGTGTATCTGATAAGTCGCCAGTGTGTCTGATAAGTCGTCAGTGTGTCTGATAAGTCGTCAGTGTGTCTGATAAGTCGTCGGTGTGTCTGATAAGTCGTCGGTGTATCTGATAAGTCCTCGGTGTATCTGATAAGTCATCAGTGTATGTCGTCAGTGTGTCTGATAAGTCTTCAGTGTATCTGATAAGTCGTCTGTGTATCTGATAAGTCCTCTGTGTGTCTGATAAGTCGTCTGTGTATCTGATAAGTCGTCAGTGCATCTGATAAGTCATCGGTGTATCTGATAAGTCGTCGGTGAATCTGATAAGTCGTCGGTGTATCTGATAAGTCGTCGGTGTATCTGATAAGTCGTCAGTGTATCTGATAAGTCGTCAGTGTATCTGAGAAGTCGTCAGTGTATCTGAGAAGTCGTCAGTGTATCTCGTCAGTGTATCTGATAAGTCCTCGGTGTATCTGATAAGTCCTCGGTGTATCTGATAAGTCGTCAGTGCATCTAATAAGTCATCGGTGTATCTGATAAGTCCTCGGTGTATCTGATAAGTCGTCAGTGCATCTAATAAGTCGTCGGTGTATCTGATAAGTCGACGGTGTATCTGATAAGTCGTCTGTGTATCTGATAAGTCGTCAGTGCATCTAATAAGTCATCGGTGTATCTGATAAGTCCTCGGTGTATCTGATAAGTCGTCAGCGTGTCTGATAAGTCCTCGGTGTATCTGATAAGTCGCCAGTGTGTCTGATAAGTCGTCAGTGTGTCTGATAAGTCGTCAGTGTGTCTGATAAGTCGTCGGTGTGTCTGATAAGTCGTCGGTGTGTCTGATAAGTCCTCGGTGTATCTGATAAGTCCTCGGTGTATCTGATAAGTCGACGGTGTATCTGATAAGTCCTCGGTGTATCGAATAAGTCCTCGGTGTATCTGATAAGTCCTCGGTGTATCTGAGAAGTCGTCAGTGTATCTGAGAAGTCGTCAGTGTATCTCGTCAGTGTATCATATAAGTCATCGGTGTATCTGATAAGTCCTCGGTGTATCGAATAAGTCCTCGGTGTATCTGATAAGTCCTCGGTGTATCTGAGAAGTCGTCTGTGTATCTGATAAGTCGTCAGTGCATCTGATAAGTCATAGGTGTATCTGATAAGTCGTCGGTGTATCTGATAAGTCGTCGGTGTATCTGATAAGTCGTCAGTGTATCTGATAAGTCCTCGGTGTATCTGATAAGTCGTCAGTGCATCTAATAAGTCGTCGGTGTATCTGATAAGTTGTCTGTGTATCTGATAAGTCGTCAGTGCATCTAATAAGTCATCGGTGTATCTGATAAGTACTCGGTGTATCTGATAAGTCGTCAGCGTGTCTGATAAGTCCTCTGTGTATCTGATAAGTCGTCAGTGTGTCTGATAAGTCATAGGTGTATCTGATAAGTCGTCGGTGTATCTGATAAGTCGTCTGTGTATCTGATAAGTCGTCAGTGCATCTGATAAGTCATAGGTGTATCTGATAAGTCGTCGGTGTATCTGATAAGTCCTCGGTGTATCTGATAAGTCGTCAGTGCATCTAATTAGTCATCGGTGTATCTGATAAGTCCTCGGTGTATCTGATAAGTCGTCAGTGCATCTAATAAGTCGTCGGTGTATCTGATAAGTCGTCTGTGTATCTGATAAGTCGTCAGTGCATCTAATAAGTCATCGGTGTATCTGATAAGTACTTGGTGTATCTGATAAGTCGTCAGCGTGTCTGATAAGTCCTCTGTGTATCTGATAAGTCGTCAGTGTGTCTGATAAGTCGTCAGTGTGTCTGATAAGTCGTCAGTGTGTCTGATAAGTCGTCGGTGTGTCTGATAAGTCGTCGGTGTGTCTGATAAGTCCTCGGTGTATCTGATAAGTCGTCGGTGTATCTGATAAGTCGACGGTGTATCTGATAAGTCCTCGGTGTATCGAATAAGTCCTCGGTGTATCTGATAAGTCCTCGGTGTATCTGAGAAGTCGTCAGTGTATCTGATAAGTCGTCGGTGTATCTGATAAGTCGTCGGTTTATCTGATAAGTCGTCAGTGCATCTGATAAGTCATCGGTGTATCTGATAAGTCCTCGGTGTATCTGATAAGTCGTCAGTGTGTCTGATAAGTCGTCAGTGCATCTGATAAGTCATCGGTGTATCTGATAAGTCGTCGGTGTATCTGATAAGTCGTCGGTGTATCTGATAAGTCGTCAGTGCATCTGATAAGTCATCGGTGTATCTGATAAGTCCTCGGTGTATCTGATAAGTCGTCAGTGTGTCTGATAAGTCGTCAGTGCATCTGATAAGTCATCGGTGTATCTGATAAGTCCTCTGTGTATCTGATAAGTCGTCAGTGTGTCTGATAAGTCCTCGGTGTATCTGATAAGTCGTCAGTGTGTCTGATAAGTCGTCAGTGTGTCTGATAAGTCCTCGGTGTATCTGATAAGTCGACGGTGTATCTGATAAGTCCTCTGTGTATCGGAAAAGTCCTCGGTGTATCTGATAGTCCTCGGTGTATCTGATAAGACGTTGGTGTATTTGCACCTCCAGTAAACAACCTTTCCCTCTTTAGCTCGTCTGAACATTTCTGAGTTTCAGTGTTCAGAGCCTTTCTTCAGGGCGTTGTCATCATAACCTGTTTTACACTCATAGTGGAGTTTCATATCATAACCTATATATAGGTTAGTTAGTCATAGTGGTTGGGTTTTTATGTGGAAGATGTTGCGTGTGTGGTTTCATATCACAACCTGTAACTATCTGGGAAATTAATCCTACTGTATCGTCATCCTTTCATACATCCTACAGTGTCGTCATGGTTTCATACATCCTACGGTGTCGTCATGGTTTCATACATCCAACTGTGTCGTCATGGTTTCATACATCCTACCGTGTTGTCATGGTTTCATACATCATACCGTGTCGTCATGGTTTCATACATCCTACCGTGTCGTCATGGTTTCATACATCCTACCGTGTCGTCATGGTTTCATACATCCTACCGTGTCATCATACTGCTTATCTGGAAGTGGGAGGTACTGTATATCCCAGAAGTAGAAAAAATACTTGAATAGCTGAGGTTGCTTGTTATTTTTTTAAATACTTAAAAAAATATATTTCTTTTTTGAACCTTTATTTAACTAGGCAAGTCAGTTAAGAACGCTGTTTGATGAGCCAGGAACAGCTTGACCCCTGTCTGATGAGCCAGGAACAGCTTGGCCACTGTCTGATGAGCCAGGAACAGCTTGACCCCTGTCTGATGAGCCAGGAACAGCTTGACCCCTGTCTGATGAGCCAGGAACAGCTTGGCCACTGTCTGATGAGCCAGGAACAGCTTGACCCCTGTCTGATGAGCCAGGAACAGCTTGACCCCTGTCTGATGAGCCAGGAACAGCTTGACCACTTTCTGATGAGCCAGGAACAGCTTGACCCCTGTCTGATGAGCCAGGAACAGCTTGACCACTGTCTGATGAGCCAGGAACAGCTTGACCCCTGTCTGATGAGCCAGGAACAGCTTGACCCCTGTCTGATGTGCCAGGAACAGCTTGACCCCTGTCTGATGAGCCAGGAACAGCTTGACCCCTGTCTGATGTGCCAGGAACAGCTTGACCCCTGTCTGATGAGCCAGGAACAGTTTGGCCACTGTCTGATGAGCCAGGAACAGCTTGACCCCTGTCTGATGAGCCAGGAAGAGCTTGACCCCTGTCTGATGAGCCAGGAACAGCTTGACCACTGTCTGATGAGCCAGGAACAGCTTGACCCCTGTCTGATGAGCCAGGAACAGCTTGACCACTGTCTGATGAGCCAGGAACAGCTTGACCCCTGTCTGATGAGCCAGGAACAGCTTGACCCCTGTCTGATGTGCCAGGAACAGCTTGACCACTGTCTGATGAGCCTGGAACAGCTTGGCCCCTGTCTGATGAGCCAGGAACAGCTTGACCACTGTCTGATGAGCCAGGAACAGCGTGACCCCTGTCTGATGAGCCAGTAACAGCTTGGCCACTGTCTGATGAGCCAGGAACAGCTTGACCCCTGTCTGATGAGCCAGGAACAGCTTGACCCCTGTCTGATGAGCCAGGAACAGCTTGAGCCCTGTCTGATGAGCCAGGAACAGCTTGACCACTGTCTGATGAGCCAGGAACAGCTTGGCCCCTGTCTGATGAGCCAGGAACAGCTTGACCACTGTCTGATGAGCCAGGAACAGCAGGACTGTTGTCTGATCGGCACTTTTACATTACAACAATAAAATATCTAAATAAATAGCAACCAGGATGCATTAATGGGCAGGAATGATTACAGTGAAACCACAGATGCTATAGAGATATTCAAGGGATCACATCTGATCAGTGAAACCACGGACTCCATAGAGATATTCCAGGGATCACATCTGGTAGAGATATTCAAGGGATCACATCTGGAAGATATATTCAAGGGATCACATCTGATCAGTGAAACCACGGACTCCATAGAGATATTCAAGGGATCACATCTGGTCAGTGAAACCACAGACTCCATAGAGATATTCCAGGGATCACATCTGATCAGTGAAACCACGGACTCCGTAGAGAGTTTCAAGGGATCACATCTGATCAGTGAAACCACGGACTCCGTAGAGATATTCAAGGGATCACATCTGATCAGTGAAACCACGGACTCCATAGAGAGTTTCAAGGGATCACATCTGATCAGTAAAACCACGGACTCCGTAGAGAGTTTCAAGGGATCACATCTGATCAGTGAAACCACGGACTCCATAGAGATATTCAAGGCATCCCATCTGATCAGTGAAACAACGGACTCCATAGAGATATTCAAGGGATCACATCTGATCAGTGAAACCACGGACTCCATAGAGATATTCAAGGGATCACATCTGATTAGTGAAACCACGGACTCCGTAGAGATATTCAAGGGATCACATCTGGTAGAGATATTCAAGGGATCACATCTGATTAGTGAAACCACGGACTCCGTAGAGATATTCAAGGGATCACATCTGGTCAGTGAAACCACGGATGCTAAAGAGAATAGAGAATAGCAGGATTCTCCTTTCACAATTCAATGGTAACGTTTATATGTTACCGTTAATTACTGTTACAGTGGAGTGTTTACCCCTAAAACACACACACACACACACACACACACACACACACACACACACACACACACACACACACACACACACACACACACACACACACACACACACACACACACACACACACACACACACACACCCAGTAGGGGCCAGACAGTGGTTGCCTAGCAATGCGGGGCAGCTGAGGGTGGATCCCCAGGAGTTTAGACTAGAGGTGACTCGGAAGGGGAAGTGCTGTTAGGGTTATGTAAGAGAAAGAGAGTGTGTGTGTGTTAATATTCCCATATGTGTGTGCAACTGTGTGTATGTTTGTGTGCTTGTGTGTGTGTGTGTTTGTGTGTGTCAATATGCCAATCTGTGTATGAAACTGTGTATGAAACTGTGTGTGTCTGTCTGTGTGTGTGTGTGTGTGTTTGTGTGTGTCAATATGCCCATCTGTGTGTGCGACTGTGTGTGTGTGTGTTTGTGTGTGTCAATATGCCCATCTGTGTGTGCGACTGTGTGTGTATGTGTGTGTGTGTGCGACTGTGTGTGTGTGTGCGACTGTGTGTGTGTGTGTGTGTGTGTGTGGGTGTGTCTCCACATTAGAACTCATACCGCTCCAACGGCCTCATGACAAGCAGGGTGGGCTGATCTCTGAGGGCCGACTTCCTCTTTCTCCTGTTTCTCAGGTTAGCGTTTATCCCTCATGAATGTTGTTCCACAGACAGTCTTGCGGGGTGGTCACACAGCCACAAAGTCATACAATCTCACCTTAACCACACTGCTAACCTTAATGCCTAACCCTAACCATTCAATTCAATTAACCCCCCCCCCCCCCAAAAAAAAAGCTCATTGTTGTTTTTCATGAATTCATATAATATAATTTAGACTTTGCAGCTGGCCCATCTAAACGGGAAATTACTCAGTTCTGCCTCCAGGACCAGACTCATGGCAATAAACGTCAACGTTGTGTTGGGCTGAAAGAGACTCACTCACTCACTCACCCACTCACCCACTCACCCACTCTCTCACTCACTCACTCACTCACTCACTCACTCACTCACTCACTCACTCACTCACTCACTCACTCACTCACTCACTCTCTCACTCTCTCACTCTCTCACTCTCTCACTCAGTCTCTCTCTCTCTCTCTCTCTTTCCAATTCAAGGGGCTTTATTTGCATGTGAAACATGAACTCAACAAAAAAAGAAACGTCTCTTTTTCAGGACCCTGTCCTTCAGAGATCATTTGTAAAAATCGCAATAACTTCACAGAGCCTCATCGTAAAGGGTTTAAACACTGTTTCCCCTGATTGTTCAATGAACCATAAACAATTAATGAACATGCTCCTGTGGAACGGTCGTTAACTTCTTATGGTATAGGGGACCCTTGCGCCAAAAACCAGGGAAAATGCAGCGCGGGAAATTCAAATAAATTGATATATAATGTCATGTATTGTCATGTTGTGTCCTGTTCCTGTTCTTTCTCTTCACCCTGTCTCCCTCTGCTGGTCGTATTAGGTTACCTTTTCTTCCCCTCTTTCCCCCAGCTGTTCCTTGTCTTCTCTAACTACCTCGTTCACCCCTTTTCCCACCTGTTCCCTTTTTCCCTCTGATTAGGTCTCTATATCTCTCTCTGTTTCTGCTTCTGTCTTTGTCGGATTCTCGTTTGTGTTTCTCATGCCTGAACCAGACTATCGTCTTGTTTGCTGCAACCTTGTCCTGTCCTGTCGGAATCTGCCTGTTCATCTAACCTTGTCCTGTCCTGTCGGAATCTGCCTGTCCATCTGAGCCTACGTGTGTTTCGTCATTAAAGAAACTCTGTTTTGTTAATTCGCTTTTGGGTCCTCATTCACGCACCTGACAGAAGAATCCGACCAAGAATGGACCCAGCGACTTCGGATCCTCTCCACTCAGCCGTCGAGATCCAGGGAGCGATGCTAGGCAGACACGAGCAGGAATTGTCTGCTGCTCGACATGCCGTTGAGACCCTGGCCACCCAAGTCTCCAACCTCACAGAACAGGTTCACCATCTCCGCCTCGATCCACCGGCCACTTCCAGGGCTTTCGAATCTCCGGAGCCCAGAATCAATAACCCGCCGTGTTACTCTGGGGAGCCCACTGAATGCCGCTCGTTCCTCACCCAGTGTGATATTGTGTTTTCTCTCCAGCCCAACACTTACTCCAGGAGCACTGCTCGTATCGCCTACGTCATATCTCTCCTTACTGGACGGGCTCGTGAGTGGGGCACGGCAATCTGGGAGGCAAGGGCTGAGTGTACTAACCAGTATCAGGACTTTAAGGAGGAGATGATACGGGTTTTTGATCTATCTGTTTTTGGGGAGGAGGCTTCCAGGGTCCTGTCTTCCCTATGTCAAGGTAATCGATCCATAACAGACTACTCTATTGAGTTTCGCACTCTTGCTGCCTCCAGTGACTGGAACGAGCCGGCTTTGCTCGCTCGTTTTCTGGAGGGTCTCCGCGCAGAGGTAAAGGATGAGATTCTCTCCCGGGAGGTTCCTTCCAGCGTGGATTCCTTGATTGAACTCGCTATTCGCATAGAGCGACGGGTTGATCTTCGTCACCGAGCTCGTGGAAAGGAGCTCGCGTTCTCCGTTGCCCCCCTCTCCGCATCACTACCATCTTCCTCTGCCGGCTCGGGTGCTGAGCCTATGCAGCTGGGAGGTATCCGCATCTCGACTAAAGAGAGGGAACGGAGATTCACCAACCGCCTCTGTCTCTATTGCGGTTCCGCTGGTCATTTTGTCACTTCATGTCCAGTAAAAGCCAGAGCTCATCAGTAAGCGGAGGGCTACTGGTGAGCGCTACTACTCCTGTCTCTCCTTCAAGATCCTGCACTACCTTGTCGGTCCATCTACGCTGGACAGGTTCGTCAGCTTCCTGCAGTGCCTTGATAGACTCTGGGGCGGAGGGCTGTTTTATGGACGAGACCTGGGCTCGGGAACATGACATTCCTCTCAGACAGTTAAGGGAGCCCACGGCCTTGTTCGCCTTGGATGGTAGTCCTCTCCCCAGGATTCAGCGTGAGACGCTACCTTTAACCCTCACTGTCTCTGGTAATCATAGCGAAACCATTTCTTTTTTAATTTTTCGTTCACCTTGTACACCTGTTGTTTTGGGCCATCCCTGGCTAGTTTGTCATAATCCTTCTATTAATTGGTCTAGTAATTCTATCCTCTCCTGGAACGTCTCTTGTCATGTGAAATGTTTAATGTCTGCTATCCCTCCTGTTTCCTCTGTCTCTTCTTCACAGGAGGAGCCTGGTGATTTGACAGGGGTGCCGGAGGAATATCACGATCTGCGCACGGTGTTCAGTCGGTCCAGGGCCACCTCTCTTCCTCCACACCGGTCGTATGATTGTAGTGTTGATCTCCTTCCGGGAACCACTCCCCCCCGGGGTAGACTATACTCTCTGTCGGCTCCCGAACGTAAGGCTCTCGAAGATTATTTGTCTGTAGCTCTTGACGCCGGTACCATAGTCCCCTCCTCCTCTCCCGCCGGAGCGGGGTTTTTTTTTTGTCAAGAAGAAGGACGGGTCTCTGCGCCCCTGCATAGATTATCGAGGGCTGAATGACATAACAGTGAAGAATCGTTATCTGCTTCCTCTTATGTCTTCAGCCTTCGAGATCCTGCAGGGAGCCAGGTTTTTCACTAAGTTGGACCTTCGTAACGCTTACCATCTCGTGCGCATCAGGGAGGGGGACGAGTGGAAGACGGCATTTAACACTCCGTTAGGGCACTTTGAATACCGGGTTCTTCCTTTCGGCCTCGCTAACGCTCCAGCTGTCTTTCAGGCATTAGTCAATGACGTCCTGAGAGACATGCTGAACATCTTTGTTTTCGTTTACCTTGACGATATCCTGATTTTTTCACCGTCACTCCAGATTCATGTTCAGCACGTTTGACGTGTCCTCCAGCGCCTTTTAGAGAATTGTCTTTTTGTGAAGGCTGAGAAGTGCACGTTTCATGCCTCCTCCGTCACATTTCTCGGTTCTGTTATTTCCGCTGAAGGCATTAAGATGGATCCCGCTAAGGTCCAAGCTGTCATTGATTGGCCCGTCCCTAAGTCACGCGTCGAGCTGCAGCGCTTTCTCGGCTTCGCGAACTTCTATCGTCGTTTCATCCGTAATTTCGGTCAGGTGGCAGCTCCTCTCACAGCCCTTACTTCTGTCAAGACGTGCTTTAAGTGGTCCGTTTCCGCCCAGGGAGCTTTTGATCTCCTCAAGAATCGTTTTACATCCGCACCTATCCTTGTTACTCCTGACGTCTCTAGACAGTTCGTTGTCGAGGTTGACGCGTCAGAGGTGGGCGTGGGAGCCATTCTTTCTCAGCGCTCCCTCTCTGACGACAAGGTCCACCCTTGCGCGTATTTTTCTCATCGCCTGTCGCCGTCGGAACGTAACTATGATGTGGGAAACCGCGAACTGCTCGCCATCCGCTTAGCCCTAGGCGAATGGCGACAGTGGTTGGAGGGGGCGACCGTTCCTTTTGTCGTTTGGACTGACCATAGGAACCTTGAGTACATCCGTTCTGCCAAACGACTTAATGCGCGTCAGGCTCGTTGGGCGCTGTTTTTCGCTCGTTTCGAGTTCGTGATTTCTTATCGTCCGGGCTCTAAGAACACCAAGCCTGATGCTTTATCTCGTCTCTTCAGTTCTTCAGTAGCCTCCACTGACCCCGAGGGGATTCTCCCTGAGGGGCGTGTTGTCGGGTTGACTGTCTGGGGAATTGAGAGGCAGGTAAAGCAAGCACTCACTCACACTCCGTCGCCGCGCGCTTGTTCTAGGAACCTTCTTTTCGTTCCCGTTCCTACTCGTCTGGCCGTTCTTCAGTGGGCTCACTCTGCCAAGTTAGCCGGCCACCCTGGCGTTCGGGGTACGCTTGCTTCCATTCGCCAGCGTTTTTGGTGGCCCACCCGGGAGCATGACACGCGTCGTTTCGTGGCTGCTTGTTCGGTCTGCGCGCAGACTAAGTCCGGTAACTCCCCTCCTGCCGGCCGTCTCAGGCCGCTTCCCATTCCCTCTCGACCGTGGTCTCACATCGCCTTAGATTTTGTCATCGGACTGCCTTCGTCAGCGGGGAAGACTGTTATTCTTACGGTTGTCGATAGGTTCTCTAAGGCGGCTCATTTTATTCCCCTTGCTAAGCTTCCTTCTGCTAAAGAGACGGCACAAATCATCATCGAGAATGTTTTCAGAATTCATGGCCTTCCGTCAGACGTCGTTTCGGACAGAGGTCCGCAATTCACGTCTCAATTTTGGAGGGAGTTTTGCCGTTTGATTGGGGCTTCCGTCAGTCTCTCTTCCGGCTTTCACCCCCAGTCTAACGGTCAAGCAGAACGGGCCAATCAGACTATTGGTCGCATCTTACGCAGTCTTTCTTTTCGTAACCCTGCGTCTTGGTCAGAACAGCTCCCCTGGGCAGAATACGCCCACAACTCGCTTCCTTCGTCTGCGACCGGGCTATCTCCTTTTCAGAGTAGCCTCGGGTACCAGCCTCCGCTGTTCTCATCTCAGTTCGCCGAGTCCAGCGTCCCCTCCGCTCAGGCTTTTGTCCAACGTTGCGAGCGCACCTGGAAGAGGGTCAGGTCTGCACTTTGCCGTTATAGGGCGCAGACTGTGAGAGCTGCTAATAAGCGTAGAACTAAGAGTCCTAGATATTGTCGCGGTCAGAGAGTTTGGCTCTCCACTCAGAACCTTCCCCTTAAGACAGCTTCTCGCAAGTTGACCCCGCGGTTCATTGGTCCGTTCCGTATTTCTCAGATCATTAATCCTGTCGCAGTGCGACTTCTTCTTCCGCGATATCTTCGTCGCGTCCACCCGGTCTTCCATGTCTCCTGTGTTAAGCCCGTTCTTCGCGCCCCCGCTCGTCTTCCCCCCCCCCCCATCCTTGTCGAGGGCGCACCTATCTACAGGGTCCGTAAGATTTTGGACATGCGTCCTCGGGGCCGTGGTCACCAGTACCTAGTGGATTGGGAGGGGTACGGTCCTGAGGAAAGGAGTTGGGTTCCCTCTCGGGACGTGCTGGACCGTTCGCTGATCGATGATTTCCTCCGTTGCTGCCAGGTTTCCTCCTCGAGTGCGCCAGGAGGCGCTCGGTGAGTGGGGGGGTACTGTCATGTATTGTCATGTTGTGTCCTGTTCCTGTTCTTTCTCTTCACCCTGTCTCCCTCTGCTGGTCGTATTAGGTTACCTTTTCTTCCCCTCTTTCCCCCAGCTGTTCCTTGTCTTCTCTAACTACCTCGTTCACCCCTTTTCCCACCTGTTCCCTTTTTCCCTCTGATTAGGTCTCTATATCTCTCTCTGTTTCTGCTTCTGTCTTTGTCGGATTCTCGTTTGTGTTTCTCATGCCTGAACCAGACTATCGTCGTGTTTGCTGCAACCTTGTCCTGTCCTGTCGGAATCTGCCTGTTCATCTAACCTTGTCCTGTCCTGTCGGAATCTGCCTGTCCATCTGAGCCTACGTGTGTTTCGTCATTAAAGAAACTCTGTTTTGTTAATTCGCTTTTGGGTCCTCATTCACGCACCTGACATATAAATCAAACTTTTCATTAAATCACACATGTAAGATACTCAATTAAAGCTACACTCGTTGTGAATCCAGCCAACATGTCAGATTTTAAAAAGGCTTTTTGACGAAAGCATAAGAAGCTGTTATCTGATGATAGCACAACAGTAAACAAAGAGGGCGTTTATATTTCAACCCTGCAGGCGCTACACAAAACGCAGAAATAAAATATAAAACATGCCTTACCTTTGACGAGCTTCTTTTGTTGGCACTCCAATATGTCCCATAAACATCACTAATGGTCCTTTTGTTCGATTAATTCCATCGATATATATCCAAAATGTCCATTTATTTGGCACGTTTGATCCAGAAAAACACTGGTTCCAACTTGCGCAACGTCACTACAAAATATATTAAAAGTTGCCTGTAAACTTTGCCAAAACATTTCAAACTACTTTTGTAATACAACTCTAGGTATTTATAAACGTTAATAATAGACCAAATTGAAGACGGGTCTATCTGTTTTCAATACAGGAACACAACAAACCAAGCTACTTTTCAAGTCTTGCGCAACTCTCAACAGTGTTACCCATTTCCTAGATGGCCGTACTTCTTCATTGCACAAAGGAATAACCTCAACCAAATTCCAAAGACTGGTGACATCCAGTGGAAGCGATAGGAACTGAAAACAAGTTCTTAAGAAATATCGCTTCCCAGTGAGAATTAACTGAACAGACAGAGACCTAAAAAAAAACACAATTCTGAACGGTTAGTCCTTGGGGTTTTGCCTGCTACATAAGTTCTGTTATCCTCACAGACATGATTCAAACAGTTTTAGAAACTTCAGTGTTTTCTATCCAAATCTACTAATAATATGCATATCTTATATTCTTGGCATGAGTAGCAGGAAGTTAAGACACTAACAGCTTACAGACGGTAGGCAGTAAAGGTCAGTTATGAAAACTTAGGACACTAAAGAGGCATTTCTACTGACTCTGAAAAACACCAAAGAAAGATGCCCAGGGTCCTTGCTCATCTGCGTGAACGTGCCTTAGGCATGCTGCAAGGAGGCATGAGGACTGCAGATGTGGCAGGGGCAATAAATTGCCATTTCCGTACTGTGAGATGCCTAAGACAGCGCTACAGGGAGATAGGACGGACAGCTGATCGTCCTCACAGTGGCAGACCACGTGTAACAACACCTGCACAGGATCGGTACATCCGAACATCACACCTGCGGGACAGGTACAGGATGGCAACAACTGCCCGAGTTACACCAGGAACGCACAAATCCCCCCATCAGTGCTCAGACTGTCCGCAATAGGCTGAAAGAGGCTGGACTGAGGGCTTGTAGGCCTGTTGTAAGGCAGAACCTCACCAGACATCACCGGCAACAATGTTGCCTATGCGCACAAACCCACCGTCGCTGGACCAGACATGTCTGGAGAAAAGTGCTCTTCACTGACGAGTCGCGGTTTTGTCTCACCAGTGGGGATGGTCGGATTCGCGTTTATTGTCGAAGGAATGAGCATTACACTGAGGCCTGTACTCTGGACCGGGATTGATTTGGAGGTGGAGGGGCCGTCATGGTCTGGGGCGGTGTGTCACAGCATCATCGGACTGAGCTTGTTGTTATTGCAGGAAATCTCAACGCTCTGCGTTACAGGGAAAACATCCTCATGTGGTACCCTTCCTGCAGGCCCATCCTGACATGACCCTCCAGCATGACAATGCCACCAGCCATACTGCTCGTTCTGTGCGAGATTTCCAGGAATGTCAGTGTTCTGCCATGGCCAGCGAAGAGCATGGATCTCAATCCCATTGAGCACTTCTGGGACCTGTTGGAATGGAGGGTGAGGGCTAGGGCCATTCTCCCCAGAAATGTCTGGGAACTTACAGGTGCCTTGGTGGAAGAGTGGGGTAACATCTCACAGCAAGAACGGCAAATATGGTGCAGTCCATGAGGAGGTGATGCACTGCAGTATTTAATGCAGCTGGTGGCCACACCAGATACTGACTGTTAGTCTTGATTTTGACCCCCACCTTTGTTCAGGGACACATTATTCAATTTCTGTTGGTCACATGTCTGTGGAACTTGTTCAGTTTATGTCTCAGTTGTTGAATCTTGTTATGTTCATACAAATATTTACACATGTTAAGTTTGCTGAAAATAAACGCAGTTGACAGTAAGAGGACGTTTTTTTGTTGTTGCTGAGTTTATGATCCTGTTAATCTCTGTTAACATGGCCGAAGCAAGTGAAGTAGATAATATACAGAAGTGAAATAAACAATAAATATGAACAGTAAACATTCCAGTCACAGAAGTTCCAAAAGAATAAAGACATTTCAAAAGTCATATTATGTCTATATACAGTGTTGTAACGATGTGCAAATAGTTAAAGTACAGAAGGGGAAATAAATTAGCATAAATATGGGTTGTATTTACAATGGTGTTTATTCTTCACTGGTTGCCCTTTTCTTGTGGCAACAGGTCACAAATCTTTTTGCTGTGATGGCACACTGTGGTATTTCACCCAGTAGAAATGGGAGTTTATCAAAATTGGGTTTGTTTTCAAATTCTTTGTGGATCTGTGTAATCTGAGGGAAATATGTATCTATAATATGGTCATACATTTGTCAGGAGGTTAGGAAGTGCAGCTCAGTTTCCACCTCATTTTGTGGGCAGTGTGCACATAGCCTGTCTTCTCTTGAGAGCCATGTCTGCCTACGGCGGCCTTTCTCAATAGCAAGGCTATGCTCACTGAGTCTGTACATAGTCTCTCTCTCTCTCTGTCTACTTCTCCCTCTCCTTCTCTCTCTCTGTCTCTCTCTCTCTCTCTCTCTCTCTCTCTCTCTCTCTCTTTGTCTCTCTCTCTCCCTATCCTTCTCTCTCTCTCTCTCTCTCTCTCTCTCTCTCTCTCTCTCTCTCTCTGTCTACTTCTCCCTCTCCTTTTCTCTCTCTGTCTACTTCTCTTTCTCTCTCTCCCTCTCCCATCATTTCTATTTCTCTACCATTTTCCCCTCCCTACCTCCCTCCTCCCCCGGGCCCTACCTCACAAAGGGAGAGGGCTTTACTATTTAATGTAACCACAGAGAAGGGCTTCTTAGAGATTGAACTGTTTATTTATTCACATCTGACCCTGTTACCACTCAGCTCTTTCAACGTGTGTGTGTGTGTGTGTGTGTGTGTGTGTGTGTGTGTGTGTGTGTGTGTGTGTGTGTGTGAGAGGGAGAGAGAGAGAGGGAGAGGAGAGACAGAGACAGAGAGAGACAGAGACAGAGAGAGGAGAGAGAGACTTTCAAGGCAGACCTTTATGACGAGATTAGTTTTCTATTTACAGTGCCTTGCGAAAGTATTCGGCCCCCTTGAACTTTGCGACCTTTTGCCACATTTCAGGCTTCAAACATAAAGATATAAAACTGTATTTTTTTGTGAAGAATCAACAACAAGTGGGACACGATCATGAAGTGGAACGACATTTATTGGATATTTCAAACTTTTTTAACAAATCAAAAACTGAAAAATTGGGCGTGCAAAATTATTCAGCCCCCTTAAGTTAATACTTTGTAGCGCCACCTTTTGCTGCGATTACAGCTGTAAGTCGCTTGGGGTATGTCTCTATCAGTTTTGCACATCGAGAGACTGAAATATTTTCCCATTCCTCCTTGCAAAACAGCTCGAGCTCAGTGAGGTTGGATGAAGAGCATTTGTGAACAGCAGTTTTCAGTTCTTTCCACAGATTCTCGATTGGATTCAGGTCTGGACTTTGACTTGGCCATTCTAACACCTGGATATGTTTATTTTTGAACCATTCCATTGTAGATTTTGCTTTATGTTTTGGATTATTGTCTTGTTGGAAGACAAATCTCCGTCCCAGTCTCAGGTCTTTTGCAGACTCCATCAGGTTTTCTTCCAGAATGGTCCTGTATTTGGCTCCATTCATCTTCCCATCAATTTTAACCATCTTCCCTGTCTCTGCTGAAGAAAAGCAGGCCCAAACCATGATGCTGCCACCACCATGTTTGACAGTGGGGATGGTGTGTTCAAAAAGTTCAAGTTTGGTTTCATCTGACCATTTCAATATTATCGCTTGCACAGTGCTCCTTGGGATGTTTAAAGCTTGGGAAATCTTTTTGTATCCAAATCCGGCTTTAAACTTCTTCACAACAGTATCTCGGACCTGCCTGGTGTGTTCCTTGTTCTTCATGATGCTCTCTGCGCTTTTAACGGACCTCTGAGACTATCACAGTGCAGGTGCATTTATACGGAGACTTGATTACACACAGGTGGATTGTATTTATCATCATTAGTCATTTAGGTCAACATTGGATCATTCAGAGATCCTCACTGAACTTCTGGAGAGAGTTTGCTGCACTGAAAGTAAAGGGGCTGAATAATTTTACACGCCCAATTTTTCAGTTTTTGATTTGTTAAAAAAGTTTGAAATATCCAATAAATGTCGTTCCACTTCATGATTGTGTCCCACTTGTTGTTGATTCTTCACAAAAAAATACAGTTTTATATCTTTATGTTTGAAGCCTGAAATGTGGCAAAAGGTCGCAAAGTTCAAGGGTGCCGAATACTTTCGCAAGGCACTGTATATAACCAATGTGCTTTGTGTTGATGACAATTGCATTTCTACTGCAGGTAGAAACAACAAATATGCCACAGACACATGTGTTTGTTTTACTATACCAAACAATCCTATTTTACCTAACCTAACCCTAATTCTAACCCTCTTTTTCATTGTGTAGACCTAACCTAACCCTAATTCTAACCCTCTTTTTCCTTGTGGGGACCTAACCCTAATTCTAACCCTCTTTTTCCTTGTGGGGACCAAACCTAACCCTAATTCTAACCCTCTTTTTCCTTGTGGGGACCTAACCTAACCCTAATTCTAACCCTCCTTTTCCTTGTGGGGACCCTAATTCTAACCCTCTTATTTCTAGTGGGGACCTAACCCTAATTCTATCCCTCTTCTCCTTGTGTGGACCTAACCCCTAATTCTAACCCTCTTTTTCCTTGTGGGGACCTAACCCTAATTCTAACCCTCTTATTCCTTGTGGGGACCTAACCCCTAATTCTAACCCTCTTTTTCCTTGTGGGGACCTAACCCTAATTCTAACCCTCTTATTCCTTGTGGGGACCTAACCCCTAATTCTAACCCTCTTTTTCCTTGTGGGGACCTAACCCCTAATTCTAACCCTCTTATTCCTTGTGGGGACCTAACCCTAATTCTAACCCTCTTATTCCTTGTGGGGACCTAACCCCTAATTCTAACCCTCTTTTTCCTTGTGGGGACCTAACCCCTAATTCTAACCCTCTTATTCCTTGTGGGGACCTAACCCCTAATTCTAACCCTCTTTTTCCTTGTGGGGACCTAACCCTAATTCTAACCCTCTTATTCCTTGTGGGGACCTAACCCCTAATTCTAACCCTCTTATTCCTTGTGGGGACCTAACCCCTAATTCTAACCCTCTTTTTCCTTGGGGGGGACCTAACCCCTAATTCTAACCCTCTTTTTCCTTGTGGGGACCAAACCTAACCCTAATTCTAACCCTCTTTTTCCTTGTGGAGACCTAACCCCTAATTCTAACCCTCTTATTGCTTGTGGGGACCTAACCCCTAATTCTAACCCTATTTTTCCTTGTGGGGACCTAACCCCTAATTCTAACTCTCTTATTCCTTGTGGGGACCTAACCTCTAATTCTAACCCTCTTTTTCCTTGTGGGGACCTAACCCCTAATTCTAACCCTCTTTTTCCTTGTGGGGACCAAACCTAACCCTAATTCTAACCCTCTTTTTCCTTGTGGGGACCTAACCCCTAATTCTAACCCTCTTATTCCTTGTGGGGACCTAACTCCTACTTCTAACCCTCTTTTTCCTTGTGGGGACCTAACCCCTAATTCTAACCCTCTTATTCCTTGTGGGGACCTAACCCCTAATTCTAACCCTCTTTTTCCTTGTGGGGACCTAACCCCTAATTCTAACCCTCTTTTTCCTTGTGGGGACCAAACCTAACCCTAATTCTAACCCTCTTTTTCTTTGTGGGGACCTAACCCCTAATTCTAACCCTCTTATTCCTTGTGGGGAGCTAACCCCTAATTGTAACCCTCTTTTTCCTTGTGGGGACTGGCGAAATGTCTCCGCTTGTCTGAATTGTCCTTGTTTTACTATCCTTGTGAGGACTACTTTGTGGATCTGTGTAATCTAAGGGAAATATGTGTGTCTAATATGGTCATATATTTGGCAGGATGTTAGGAAGTGCAGCTCAGATTCCACCTCTTTTTTTTGTGGGCAGTGAGCACATAGCCTGTCTTCTCTTGAGAGCCAGGTCTGCCTACAGCGGCCTTTCTCAATAGCAAGGCTATGCTCACTGAGTCTGTACATAGTCAAAGCTTTCCTTAAGTTTGGGTCAGTCACAATGGTCAGGTATTCTGCCACTGTGTACTCTCTGTTTAGGGCCAAATAGCATTCTAGTTTGCTCTGTTTTTGTTAATTCTTTCCAATGTGTCAAGTAATTATCTCTTTGTTTTCTCATGATTTGGTTGGGTCTAATGTGTTTCTGTCCTGGGGCTTTGTGGGGTGTGTTTGTGTTTGTGAACAGAGCCCCAGGACCAGCTTGCTTAGGGGACTCTTCTCCAGGTTCATCTCTCTGTAGGTGATGGATTTATCATGGAAGGTTATTTTCTGGATTTTGATAATTAGTGGGTATCGGCCTAATTCTGCTCTGCATGCATTATTTGGCGTTTTACATTGTTCACAGAGGATGTCTTTGCAGTCTCAATTTGGTGCTTGACCCATTTTGTGAATTCTTGGTTGGTGAGCGGACCACAGACCTCACAACCATAAAGGGAAATTAGCTCTATAACTGATTCAAGTATTTTCTCTCCCTCTCTCTCTCTCTCTCTCTCTCTCTCTCTCCCTCTCTCCCTCTCTCGCTCTCTCTCTCTCTCCCTCTCCCTCTCTCTTTCTCTCTCTCTCTCTCTCTCTCTCTCTCTCTCTCTCTTTTGCTTTACTCTGTCTGTCTTTCTCTGTTTCTCTTGGTCAAATATATACACTAGTGTGTGTGTGTGTGTGTGTGTGTGTGTGTGTGTGTGTGTGTGTGTGTGTGTGTGTGTGTG
The DNA here is from genome assembly GCF_013265735.2 of Oncorhynchus mykiss. Lineage (NCBI taxonomy): Eukaryota > Metazoa > Chordata > Actinopteri > Salmoniformes > Salmonidae > Oncorhynchus > Oncorhynchus mykiss. Next base: position 43,059,176 of record NC_048593.1, read on the forward strand.
TGTGTGTGTGTGTGTGTGTGTGTGTGTGTGTGTGTGTGTGTGTGTGTGTGTGTGTGTGCGCGTGCGTGCGTGCGTGTCAAATAAAGAGTGTAACCCCCATCTGAACCCAACAGTAATACAGTTAATATGATCTACTGTTTTATGTGTTTTGTTTTTCATCCAATAACCTGCTCATAAAGTCAGCATAAACACATGCAGTCCGACATCTGCTCTCCATCTCACATATCAGATTAAGCTAAAGATTAATAAAATAAAACCCCAGAAAAGAACAAAAGAAACAAAAGAAACAAGAAAATTAAAAGAGATGGAAATAAATCAGCAAGAACAATAAATTAAAATAAAATTAATTAATTAATTAATTAAAAAGGATTAGATGTGACATAAAAAATAAAACGGGAGAAATTACGGTTGCTTTTGCAATTGATTGATTGATTGATTGATTGACTGGCTTGGTTCCATTTCAGTATTTAGTATTGATTAGGATCCCCAATTAGCTACTGCCAAGGCTTCGACTAAGCAAGCAGCCCAAGAACCCGATGGTCAGAACTCTGGAGTTCTGTCAGAGTGGGTTGAATTTAAGCAAGCAGCTTGGTCCGGTGCCCAAGAACCCGATGGTCACTCTGACAGAACTCCGGAGTTCTGGGTTTGAATTTACAATCGTGTTTGTTCTTCACTGGTTGTTTGTTGTGGCAACACAACAGGCCACAAAACCTGCTCCCACTGTGGTATTTCACCCAGTAGATATGGGATTTGCTCTAGAATTCTTTGTGGATCTGTGTCATCTGTAATGCGTAATATGAGTGAAATATGTGTCTCTAATATGGTCATACATTTGGCAGGAGGTTAGGAAGTGCAGCTTAGTTTCCACCTCATTTTGTGGGCAGTGTGCACATAGCCTGTCTTCTCTTCTCTTCTCTTCTCTTCTCTTCTCTTCTCTTCTCTTCTCTTCTCTTCTCTTCTCTTCTCTCCTCTCCTCTCCTCTCCTCTCCTCTCCTCTCCTCTCCTCTCCTCTCCTCTCCTCTCCTCTCCTCTCCTCTCCTCTCCTCTCCTCTCCTCTCCTCTCCTCTCCTCTCCTCTCCTCTCCTCTTCTCTTCTCTTCTCTTCTCTTGAGAGCCAGGTCTGCCTACGGCGGCCTTTTCAATAGCAAGGCTATGCTCACTGAGTCTGTACATAGTCAAGGATTTCCTTAATTTGGGATCAGTCACAGTGGTCAGGTATTCTGCCAGAATTTAGTTTAGGGCCAAATAGCATTCCAGATTGTTCTGTTGTTATAATTATTTCCATTCTCTCTCCACTCTCTCTCCACTCTCTCTCCAATCTTTCTCCACTCTCTCTCTCCACTCTCTCTCCACTCTCTCTCCACTCTCTCTCCACTCTCTCTCTCCACTCTCTTTCCACTCTCTCTCCTCTCTCTCTCCACTCTCTCTCCACTCTCTCTTCACTCTCTCTCCTCTCTCTCTCTCCACTCTCTCTTCACTCTATCTCTCCACTCTTTCTCCACTCTCTCTCTCCACTCGCTCTCCACTCTCTCTCCTCTCTCTCCACTCTCTCTCCACTCTCTCTCCTCTCTCTCTCTCCACTCTCTCTCCACTCTCTCTCCACTCTCTCTTCACTCTCTCTCCACTCTCTCTTCACTCTATCTCTCCACTCTTTCTCCACTCTCTCTCTCCACTCTCTCTCCTCTCTCCTCTCTCTCTCTCCACTCTCTCTCCTCTCTCTCTCTCCACTCTCTCTCCACTCTCTCTTCACTCTCTCTCTCCACCCTCTCTCCACTCTCTCTCCACTCTCTCTTCACTCTCTCTCCTCTCTCTCTCTCCACTCTCTCTCCACTCTCTCTCCTCTCTCTCTCCACACTCTCTCCACTCTCTCTCCACTCTCTCTTCACTCTTTCTCCACTCTCTCTCTCCACTCTCTCTCCACTCTCTCTCCACTCTCTCTCCACTCTATCTTTCCACTCTTTCTCCACTCTCTCTCTCCACTCTCTCTCCACTCTCTCTCCACTCTCTCTTCACTCTATCTCTCCACTCTTTCTCCACTCTCTCTCTCCACTCTCTTTCCACTCTCTCTCCTCTCTCTCTCTCCACTCTCTCTCCACTCTCTCTCTCCACTCTCTCTCCACTCTCTCTCTCCACTCTCTCTCCACTCTCTCTTCACTCTATCTCTCCACTCTTTCTCCACTCTCTCTCTCCACTCGCTCTCCACTCTCTCTCCACTCTCTCTCCACTCTCTCTTCACTCTATCTCTCCACTCTTTCTCCACTCTCTCTCTCCACTCGCTCTCCACTCTCTCTCCTCTCTCTCCACTCTCTCTCCACTCTCTCTCCTCTCTCTCTCTCCACTCTCTCTCCACTCTCTCTCCACTCTCTCTTCACTCTCTCTCCACTCTCTCTTCACTCTATCTCTCCACTCTTTCTCCACTCTCTCTCTCCACTCTCTCTCCTCTCTCCTCTCTCTCTCTCCACTCTCTCTCCTCTCTCTCTCTCCACTCTCTCTCCACTCTCTCTTCACTCTATCTCTCCACTCTTTCTCCACTCTCTCTCCACTCTCTCTCCACTCTCTCTCCTCTCTCCTCTCTCTCTCTCCACTCTCTCTCCACTCTCTCTCCACTCTCTCTCCACTCTCTCCACTCTCTCTTCACTCTCTCTCCACTCTCTCTTCACTCTCTCTTCACTCTCTCTTCACTCTATCTCTCTACCACTGTCAGATAAAATGTAAGTTTCCAGACACTTATTTAAATGTTCTTATCAATGCAGCTGATGATGTAGAGACGGTTAGAGGAATGGGCAAATTTAAACGGTCTCTTTGCAGTTAGCAAATAGTGTGTGTGTGTGTGTGTGTGTGTGTGTGTGTGTGTGTGTGTGTGTGTGGGGGGGTGTTGGACATTAAGCTGTCACGTGTGTACTAGATATGCCACCCAGGTGTGAATTGCGTTTCCTTTCCCCAAGGAGAGGGCTAGGTCTACACACTCCATCTGGAGGGAGGGAGGGAGGGAGGGAGGGAGGGAGGGAGGGAGGGAGGGAGGGAGGGAGGGAGGGGAAGACTGGGGTCAGTCCTCTTCATCTGCCAAAGAGAGAGGAAAGAAAGAGAGCGAGGTAGGGAGATAAAGGGAGGCCATTTGCAGCCATTTGAAGCATAGGATTGGAAGATATGTGGAAGAGCTGTAAGGATGGGGGAGGGTAAGGAACAGAGGGATAAAAGGAGGAGGAAAAGAAAGGGAAGCAGGGAGAGAGAGAGAGGGTCAGTGAGGGTCAATGACACCCCATATGTCTCTATGCAGAGTGAAATTCTAGAATGTTCATACCCAGACTAGAGAGAATGTTACTGTTTCCCATTCTCTCTTCTTCTCTCTTTCTCTCTACGTTCTTCCTCTCTCTTCCTCTCTACGTTCTTCTTCTCTCTTCCTCTCTACGTTCTTCCTCTCTCTTCCTCTCTACGTTCTTCTTCTCTCTTCCTCTCTACGTTCTTCCTCTCTCTTCCTCTCTACGTTCTTCTTCTCTCTTCCTCTCTACGTTCTTCCTCTCTCTTCCTCTCTACGTTCTTCTTCTCTCTTTCTCTCTACGTTCTTCCTCTCTGTTGTTTCTCTCTTTTCTCATTCTTTCTTTCTCTCTACGTTCTTCTTCTCTCTTCCTCTCTCTGTTGTTTCTCTCTTCTCTCATTCTCTCTTTCTCTCTACATTCTTCCTCTCTGTTGTTTCTCTCTTTTCTCATTCTTTCTTTCTCTCTACGTTCTTCTCAATTCAATTCAATTCAATTCAAGGGCTTTATTGGCATGGGAAACGTGTTAACATTGCCAAAGCAAGTGAGGTAGATAATATACAAAGTGAATATATAAAGTGAAATAAACAATAAAAATAAACAGTAAACATTACACATACAGACGTTTCAAAACAATAAAGACATTACAAATGTCATATTATATATACAGTGTTTTAACAATGTACAAATGGTTAAAGGACACAAGATAAAATAAATAAGCATAAATATGGGTTGTATTTACAATGGTGTGTGTTCTTCACTGGTTGCCCTTTTCTCGTGGCAACAGGTCACAAATCTTGCTGCTGTGATGGCACACTGTGGAATTTCACCCAGTAGATATGGGAGTTTTTCAAAATTGGATTTGTTTTCGAATTCTTTGTGGATCTGTGTAATCTGAGGGAAATATGTCTCTCTAATATGGTCATACATTGGGCAGGAGGTTAGGAAGTGCAGCTCAGTTTCCACCTCATTTTGTGGGCAGTGAGCACATAGCCTGTCTTCTCTTGAGAGCCATGTCTGCCTACGGCGGCCTTTCTCAATAGCAAGGCTATGCTCACTGAGTCTGTACATAGTCAAAGCTTTCCTTAATTTTGGGTCAGTCACAGTGGTCAGGTATTCTGCCGCTGTGTACTCTCTGTTTAGGGCCAAATAGCATTCTAGTTTGCTCTTTTTTTTGTTAATTCTTTCCATTGTGTCAAGTAATTATCTTTTTGTTTTCTCGTGATTTGGTTGGGTCTAATTGTGCTGTTGTCCTGGGGCTCTGTAGGTTGTGTTTGTGAACAGAGCCCCAGGACCAGCTTGCTTAGGGGACTCTTCTCCAGGTTCATCTCTCTGTAGGTGATGGCTTTGTTATGGAAGGTTTGTGAATCGCTTCCTTTTAGGTGGTTGTAGAATTTAACGGCTCTTTTCTGGATTTTGATAATTAGTGGGTATCGGCCTAATTCTGCTCTGCATGCATTATTTGGTGTTCTACGTTGTACACTGAGGATATTTTTGCAGAATTCTGCGTGCAGAGTCTAAATTTGGTGTTTGTCCCATTTTGTGAAGTCTTGGTTGGTGAGCGGACCCCAGACCTCACAACCAAGGGCAATGGGCTCTATGACTGATTCAAGTATTTTTAGCCAAATCCTAATTGGTATGTTGAAATTTATGTTTCTTTTGAAGGCATAGAATGCCCTTCTTGCCTTGTATCTCAGATCGTTCACAGCTTTGTGGAAGTTACCTGTGGCGCTGATGTTTAGGCCAAGGTATGTATAGTTTTTTGTGTGCTCTAGGGCAACAGTGTCTAGATGGAATTTGTATTTGTGGTCCTGGTGACTGGACCTTTTTTGGAACACCATTATTTTGGTCTTACTGAGATTTACTGTCAGGGCCCAGGTCTGACAGAATCTGTGCATAAGATCTAGGTGCTGCTGTAGGCCCTCCTTTGTTGGTGACAGAAGCACCAGATCATCGACAAACAGCAGACATTTGACTTCGGATTCTAGCAGGGGGAGGCCGGGTGCTGCAGACTTTTCTAGTGCCCGCGCCAATTCGTTGATATATATGTTGAAGAGGGTGGGGCTTAAGCTGCATCCCTGTCTAACCCCACGACCCTGTGTGAAGAAATGTGTGTGTTTTTTGCCAATTTTAACCGCACACTTGTTGTTTGTGTACATGGATTTTATAATGTTGTATGTTTTACCCCCAACACCACTTTCCATCAGTTTGCATAGCAGACCCTCATGCCAGATTGAGTCGAAGGCTTTTTTGAAATCAACAAAGCATGAGAAGACTTTGCCTTTGTTTTGGTTTGTTTGGGTGTCAATTAGGGTGTGCAGGGTGAATACATGGTCTGTTGTACGGTAATTTGGTAAAAAGCCAATTTGACATTTGCTCAGTACATTGTTTTCATTGAGGAAATGTACGAGTCTGCTGTTAATAATAATGCAGAGGATTTTCCCAAGGTTACTGTTGACACATTCCACGGTAGTTATTGGGGTCAAATTTGTCTCCACTTTTGTGGATTGGGGTGATAAGTCCTTGGTTCCAAATATTGGGGAAGATGCCAGAGCTAAGTATGATGTTAAAGAGTTTTAGTATAGCCAATTGGAATTTGTTGTCTGTATATTTGATCCTTTCATTGAGGATACCATCAACACCACAGGCCTTTTTGGGTTGGAGGGTTTTTATTTTGTCCTGTAACTCATTCAATGTAATTGGAGAATCCAGTGGGTTCTGGTAGTCTTTAATAGTTGATTCTAAGATCTGTATTTGATCATGTATATGTTTTTGCTCTTTATTCTTTGTTATAGAGCCAAAAAGATTGGAGAAGTGGTTTACCCATACATCTCCATTTTGGATAGATAATTATTTGTGTTGTTGTTTGTTTAGTGTTTTCCAATTTTCCCAGAAGTGGTTAGAGTCTATGGATTCTTCAATTGCATTGAGCTGATTTCTGACATGCTGTTCCTTCTTTTTCCGTAGTGTATTTCTGTATTGTTTTAGTGATTCACCATAGTGAAGGCGTAGACTCAGGTTTTCCGGGTCTCTATGTTTTTGGTTGGACAGTTTCTTTCTTAGATTTTTGCATTCTTCATCAAACCATTTGTCATTATTGTTAATTTTCTTTGGTTTTCTATTTGAGATTTTTATATTTGATAGGGAAGCTGAGAGGTCAAATATACTGTTAAGATTTTCGACTGCCAAGTTTACACCTTCACTATTACAGTGGAACGTTTTACCCAGGAAATTGTGTAAAAGGGATTGAATTTGTTGTTGCCTAATTGTTTTTTGGTAGGTTTCCAAACTGTATTCCTTCCATCTATAGCATTTATTAATGTTACTCAGTTCCTTTGGCTTTGATGCCTCATGAATGATTATTGCTCTGTTTAAGTAGACTGTGATTTTGCTATGGTCTGATAGGGGTGCCAGTGGGCTGACTGTGAACGCTCTGAGAGACTCTGGGTTGAGGTCAGTGATAAAGTAGTCTACAGTACTACTGCCAAGAGATGAGCTATAGGTGTACCTACCATAGGAGTCCCCTCGAAGCCTACCGTTGACTATGTACATACCCAGCGTGCGACAGAGCTGCAGGAGTTGTGACCCGTTTGTGTTGGTTATGTTGTCATAGTTGTGCCTAGGGGGGCATATGTGGGAGGGAATGCTGTCACCTCCAGGCAGGTGTTTGTCCCCCTGTGTGCTGAGGGTGTCAGGTTCTTGTCCGGTTCTGGCATTTAGGTCGCCACAGACTAGTACATGTCCCTGGGCCTGGAAATGATTGATTTCCCCCTCCAGGATGGGGAAGCTGTCTTCATTAAAATATGGGGATTCTAGTGGGGGGATATAGGTAGCACACAGGAGGACATTTTTCTCTGTTAGGATAATTTCCTTTTGAATTTCTAGCCAAATGTAGAATGTTCCTGTTTTGATTAATTTAATGGAGTGAGTTAGGTCTGCTCTATACCAAATTAGCATACCCTCTGAGTCCCTTCCCTGTTTCACACCTGGTAGTTTGGTGGATGGGACTACCAGCTCTCTGTAACCTAGAGGGCAACCAGTGGGTCCGTCTCCTCTATACCAGGTTTCTTGCAGGATGACAATGTCTGTATTACCGATTTCTTTGGTGAAGTCCGGGTTTCTGCTCTTTAGGCCAAAGGCAGATGACCTCAGGCCTTGGATATTCCAGGATAATATAGTGAAGGCTTTTTGTTCCATAGAGTGTCCAATGTTGTTGTGAGAGTGGGGGTTGGGACTGTTTGCCCGCTCACTACCTGGGCGTATGTGTGGCTTCCATGTTGAGGCCCTCTTTGCGGGGGTGGGGTGCATGGGGTGGGCAAGAGTGGCATAGGTCTGATCTGAGGGGGCCTAAATGGGGTGTGGGCATGGTTGACGTGGGGGGGGTGTTGATTGGTTGGGGTGTGGGTGTGGATGTGTCTGGGTGTACTGTGGTCTGGATGTAATTCCTCTTGGCGTGGGTCCTCTATGTGTAGGTCCAGGGGGGGTCCTGCAGATCTGGGAGCGTGTCTCGCTGGTCTGGGTGGGGTGTCTATTGATCTGTTGCTCCTGTGTGAAGTGTTGGGGATACGTTTGAGAGCGATGTCCTTTAGAGTCCGGGCAAAGGTGGGCACTGCTGCCTTGTAGAGGTGGACCTGGTCATAGAGGCTGTTCAAGTCCAGGGTGGAGTGGTGGGCCAGGAAAACATTTGGTTTTGAGGCACAGTCACGGGAAATACTTCTCTCCTTCTCTCTACATTCTTCCTCTCTGTTGTTTCTCTCTTTTCTCATTCTTTCTTTCTCTCTACGTTCTTCTCTCTTTCTCTCTACATTCTTCCTCTCTCTGTTGTTTCTCTCTCTTTCTCTCATTCTCTCTACGTTCTTCCTCTCTCTTCCTCTCTACGTTCTTCTTCTCTCTTTCTCTCTACATTCTTCTTCTCTCTTCCTCTCTACGTTCTTCTTCTCCCTTTCTCTCTACGTTCTTCCTCTCTTCCTCTCTCTTCCTCTCTCTTTCTCTCTACATTCTTCCTCTCTCTTTCTCTCTACATTCTTCTTCTCTCTTTCTCTCTACATTCTTCCTCTCTCTGTTGTTTCTCTCTTTCTCTCATTCTCTCTACATTCTTCTTCTCTCTTTCTCTCTACGTTCTTCCTCTCTCTTCCTCTCTCTTCCTCTCTCTTCCTCGCTCTTCTTCTCTCTTCCTCTCTACATTCTTCCTCTCTCTTTCTCTCTACATTATTCTTCTCTCTTTCTCTCTACATTCTTCCTCTCTCTTTCTCTCTACATTCTTCCTCTCTCTTTCTCTATACGTTCTTCCTCTCTCATTCTCTCTACTTTCTTCCTCTCTCTTCCTCTCTCTTTCTCTCTACGTTCTTCCTCTCTCTTTCTCTATACGTTCTTCCTCTCTCTTTCTACCTACCTTCTTCCTCTCTCTTCCTCTCTCTTTCTCTATACGTTCTTCCTTTCTCAACCTCTCTCTTTCTCTCTACGTTCTTCCTCTCTCTTTCTCTATACGTTCTTCCTCTCTTTCTCTCTACCTTCTTCCTCTCTCTTCCTCTCTCTTTCTCTATACGTTCTTCCTCTCTCTACCTCTCTCTTTCTCTATTCGTTCTTCCTCTCTCTTTCTCTAAACGTTCTTCCTCTCTCTTCCTCTCTCTTCCTCGCTCTTCCTCTCTCTTTCTCTCTACATTCTTCTTCTCTCTTTCTCTCTACATTCTTCTTCTCTCTTCCTCTCTACGTTCTTCTTCTCTCTTCCTCTCTACGTTCTTCCTCTCTCTTTCTCTCTACGTTCTTCCTCTCTCTACCTCACCAAAACCCTTTCTCCTCTTTCTCTATTTTATTCTCATTGCCCTCTCTCTCCACCTCCCTCTCTCCACCTCTCTCTCTCCATCTCTCTCTCCACCTCTCTCTCCACCGCTCTCACCACCTCTCTCTTCACCCCTCTCCACCTCTCTCTACATCTCTCTCTCTCCACCTCTCTCTCCATCTCTCTCTCTCCACCTCTCTCTACACACCTCTCTCCACCTCTCTCACCACCTTCTGTATCTCTTTCTCCACCTCTCTCTCCATCTTTCTCTACACTCTCTCTCTACCTCTCTCTCCATCTTTCTCTACACTCTCTCTCTACCTCTCTCTCCATCTTTCTCTACACTCTCCCTCTACCTCTCTCTCCACCTTTCTCTACACCCTCTCTCTACTTCTCTCTCCACCTTTCTCTACACCCTCTCTCTACCTCTCTCTCCATCTCTCTTTCTCCACATCTCTCTCCATCTCTCTCTCTACCTCTCTCCACCTCCCATTTATCTCTTCTTTAACTTCATAGGTGGCTCGTCCAATAGGCTAAACTTCCCGTTGCTCGTCCAATAGGCTAAGCTTCCCGTTGCTCGTCCAATAGGCTAAGCTTCCCGTTGCTTGTCCAATAGGCTAAGCTTCCCGTTGCTCGTCCAATAGGCTAATCTTCCTGTTGCTCGTCCAATAGGCTAAGCTTCCCGTTGCTCGTCCAATCGGCTAAGCTTCCCGTTGCTCGTCCAATAGGCTAAGCTTCCCGTTGCTCGTCCAATAGGCTAAGCTTCCCGTTGCTCGTCCAATAGGCTAAGCTTCCCGTTGCTCATCCAATAGGCTAAGCTTCCCGTTGCTCGTCCAATAGGCTAAGCTTCCCGTTGCTCATCCAATAGGCTAAGCTTCCCCTAAAGTAAATTGAATTGAATTTGCCAAAATTATATTGTTACTCCTGTCGACACAAAAATATATACAGTATTCAGACCCCTTGACTTTTTCCACATTTTGTTACGTTACAGCCTCATTATAAAATTGATAAAATAAATAAACAAAAAACAAAAAACAAACAATACCTGCACATTTTCACTATTTGTTCTATTTATTATTGGGTGTGTACCTGCCAGGTTTCTTTAGAACAATTACTTTCCTCGTCCAGGCTAGATGGATGTCACAGCCTACAATATGTGTCTCTCCTTTTATTGTCTCTAATATGTAGTTACACACAGCCTACAATATGTATCTCTCCTTTTATTGTCTCTAATATGTAGTTACACACAGCCTACAATATGTGTCTCTCCTTTTATTGTCTCTAATATGTAGTTACACACAGCCTACAATATGTATCTCTCCTTTTATTGTCTCTAATATGTAGTTACACACAGCCTACAATGTGTATCTCTCCTTTTATTGTCTCTAATATGTAGTTACACACAGCCTACAATATGTGTCTCTCCTTTTATTGGCTCTAATATGTAGTTACACACAGCCTACAATGTGTATCTCTCCTTTTATTGTCTCTAATATGTAGTTACACACAGCCTACAATATGTGTCTCTCCTTTTATTGTCTCTAATATGTAGTTACACACAGCCTACAATATGTGTCTCTCCTTTTATTGTCTCTAATATGTAGTTACACACAGCCTACAATATGTGTCTCTCCTTTTATTGTCTCTAATATGTAGTTACACACAGCCTACAATATGTGTCTCTCCTTTTATTGTCTCTAATATGTAGTTACACACAGCCTACAATGTGTATCTCTCCTTTTATTGTCTCTAATATGTAGTTACACACAGCCTACAATATGTGTCTCTCCTTTTATTGTCTCTAATATGTAGTTACACACAGCCTACAATATGTGTCTCTCCTTTTATTGTCTCTAATATGTAGTTACACACAGCCTACAATGTGTATCTCTCCTTTTATTGTCTCTAATATGTAGTTACACACAGCCTACAATATGTGTCTCTCCTTTTATTGTCTCTAATATGTAGTTACACACAGCCTACAATATGTGTCTCTCCTTTTATTGTCTCTAATATGTAGTTACACACAGCCTACAATATGTGTCTCTCCTTTTATTGTCTCTAATATGTAGTTACACACAGCCTACAATATGTGTCTCTCCTTTTATTGTCTTTAATATGTAGTTACACACAGCCTACAATATGTGTCTCTCCTTTTATTGTCTCTAATATGTAGTTACACAAAGCCTACAATGTGTATCTCTCCTTTTATTGTCTCTAATATGTAGTTACACACAGCCTACAATATGTGTCTCTCCTTTTATTGTCTCTAATATGTAGTTACACACAGCCTACAATGTGTCTCTCCTTTTATTGTCTCTAATATGTAGTTACACACAGCCTACAATATGTGTCTCTCCTTTTATTGTCTCTAATATGTAGTTACACACAGCCTACAATATGTGTCTCTCCTTTTATTGTCTCTAATATGTAGTTACACACAGCCTACAATATGTGTCTCTCCTTTTATTGTCTCTAATATGTAGTTACACACAGCCTACAATATGTGTCTCTCCTTTTATTGTCTCTAATATGTAGTTACACACAGCCTACAATATGTGTCTCTCCTTTTATTGTCTCTAATATGTAGTTACACACAGCCTACAATATGTGTCTCTCCTTTTATTGTCTCTAATATGTAGTTACACACAGCCTACAATATGTGTCTCTCCTTTTATTGTCTCTAATATGTAGTTACACACAGCCTACAATATGTGTCTCTCCTTTTATTGTCTCTAATATGTAGTTACACACAGCCTACAATATGTGTCTCTCCTTTTATTGTCTCTAATATGTAGTTACACACAGCCTACAATGTCTATCTCTCCTTTTATTGTCTTTAATATGTAGTTACACACAAGGTTGTTTTTATTGATCTCAGTTTGTCAGATCAGCCTGCCATGTTGTGGTTTTATAATCAGTGTCTGTAGGTTTGTTTGTCTCTGTGTGTCTCTGTGTGTCTCTGTGTGTCTCTGTGTGTCTCTGTGTGTCTCTCTGTGTGTCTCTGTGTGTCTCTCTGTGTGTCTCTGTGTGTCTCTGTGTGTCTCTCTGTCTCTGTGTCCCTCTGTGTCTCTGTGTCTCTGTTTGTGTCTGTTTGTTTGTGTCTCTGTGTCTTTCTGTCTCTTTGTGTCTCTGTCTCTCTGTGTCTCTGTGTCTCTGTGTGTCTCTGTGTGTCTGTAGGTGTGTCTCTGTAGGTGTCTGTGTGTCTCTGTGTGTCTGTAGGTCTCTGTGTGTCTCTGTGTGTCTCTGTGTGTCTGTAGGTGTGTCTCTGTAGGTGTCTGTGTATATGGCTGTGTGTGTGTGTGTTGGTGTCCCTGTATATATGGCTGTGTGTGTGTGTGTGTGTAGGTGTCTGTGTATATGGCTGTGTGTGTGTGTAGGTGTCTGTGTATATGGCTGTGTGTGTGTGTAGGTGGCTGTGTATATGGCTGTGTGTGTGTGTATGTGTCTGTGTATATGGCTGTGTGTGTGTGTAGGTGTCTGTGTATATGGCTGTGTGTGTGTGTAGGTGTCTGTGTATATGGCTGTATGTGTGTGTAGGTGTCTGTGTATATGGCTGTATGTGTGTGTGTAGGTGTCTGTGTATATGGCTGTGTGTGTGTGTAGGTGTCTGTGTATATGGCTGTGTGTGTGTGTGTGTGTGTGTGTGTGTGTGTTTTATATTTATATGGTCCTGTGAGCCAGACGAGGGTTACACATGTAGAATCTGTCTGGAGCATCTGTCTGGAGCATCTGTCTGGAGAATCTGTCTGCATTCCTGCCTGAAATCCCAGGTGTCTGTCTGTCTGTCTGTCGATATGTGTGTGTGTTCCTGCTTGTATCTACAGGTATTCAGTAATTACTGTGAGCCCAAGTGTTTGTCTTCTCTAAACTTGTTAGTGTGTGTGGCAGCAATTACCCTGTTTTAATTAGAGGAGTATGGCCCTGAGGGGAGAGAGATATGGAGGGGAGAGAGAGATGGGAGGGAGAGAGAGATATGGAGGGGAGAGAGAGATGGAGGGGAGAGAGAGATGGAAGGGAAAGAGAGATGGAAAGGAGAGAGAGATGGAGGGGAGAGAGAGAGATGGAGGGGAGAGAGAGATGGAAGGGAGAGAGAGATGGAGGTGAGAGAGAGATGGAAGGGAGAGAGAGATGGAGGTGAGAGAGAGATGGAAGGGAGAGAGAGATGGAGGGGAGGTAGATATGGAGGTGAGAGAGAGATGGAAGGGAGAGAGAGATGGAAGGGAGAGAGAGATGGAAGGGAGAGAGAGATGGAGGTGAGAGAGAGCTGGAAGGGAGAGAGAGATGGGAGGGAGAGATGGAGAGGAGAGAGAGATGGAGGTGAGAGAGAGATGGAAGGGAGAGAGAGATGGAAGTGAGAGAGAGATGGAGGGGAGAGAGAGAGATGGAGGGGAGACAGAGATGGAAGGGAGAGAGAGAGAGAGATGGAAGGGAGAGAGAGATGGAAAGGAGAGAGAGATGGAGGGGAGAGAGAGAGATGGAGGGGAGAGAGAGATGGAACGGAGAGAGAGATGGAGGGGAGAGAGAGATGGAAGGGAGAGAGAGATGGAAAGGAGAGAGAGATGGAGGGGAGAGAGAGAGATGGAGGGGAGAGAGAGATGGAAGGGAGAGAGAGATGGAGGTGAGAGAGAGATGGAAGGGAGAGAGAGATGGAGGTGAGAGAGAGATGGAAGGGAGCGAGAGATGGAGGGGAGGTAGATATGGAGGTGAGAGAGAGATGGAAGGGAGAGAGAGATGGAAGGGAGAGAGAGATGGAAGGGAGAGAGAGATGGAGGTGAGAGAGAGCTGGAAGGGAGAGAGAGATGGGAGGGAGAGATGGAGAGGAGAGAGAGATGGAGGTGAGAGAGAGATGGAAGGGAGAGAGAGATGGAAGTGAGAGAGAGATGGAGGGGAGAGAGAGAGATGGAGGGGAGACAGAGATGGAAGGGAGAGAGAGAGAGAGATGGAAGGGAGAGAGAGATGGAGGGGAGAGAGAGAGATGGAGGGGAGAGAGAGAGATGGAGGGGAGAGAGAGATGGAACGGAGAGAGAGATGGAGGTGAGAGAGAGATGGAAGGGAGAGAGAGATGGAGGTGAGAGAGAGATGGAAGGGAGAGAGAGATGGGAGGGAGAGAGAGATATGGAGGGGAGGTAGATATGGAGGTGAGAGAGAGATGGAAAGGAGAGAGAGATGGAAGGGAGAGAGAGATGGAGGTGAGAGAGAGATGGAGGTGAGAGAGAGATGGAGGTGAGAGAGAGATGGAAGGGAGAGAGAGATGGGAGGGAGAGAGAGATATGGAGGGGAGATAGATATGGAGGGGAGAGAGAGATGGAAGGGAGAGAGAGATGGAAATGAGAGAGAGATGGAGGGGAGAGAGAAAGATGGAGGGGAGAGAGAGAGAGATGGAAGGGAGAGAGATGGAGGGGAGAGAGAGATGAAGGGGGGAGAGAGATGGAGGGGAGAGAGAGATGGAGGGGAGAGAGAGATGGAGGGAGAGTGAGAGAGAGATGGAGGGGAGAGAGAGAGATGGAGGGGAGAGAGAGAGATGGAGGGGAGAGAGAGAGATGGAGGGGAGAGAGAGATGGAGGGGAGAGAGAGATGGAGGGGAGAGAGAGGTGGAGGGGAGAGAGAGGTGGAAGGGAGAGAGAGAGATGGAGGGGAGAGAGAGATGGAGGGATGGATGGATTCAGGGACGAGAGAAGGGCAATCGACTGAAGAAGGGACTCTAAAAGAGGAGAGAAGGATGAGGGGATTGTTTGTTTGAAAGCTCTGTTTGTGTTTCTGAACCTGTCATCACCCTGTGTGATTTGTTATGCCGCTGTCATCTTGATATATAGTCGTTATGTTAGTCCTGGTGTAGCATGTTGGTCCTGGTGTGTTATGTTGGTCCTGGTGTGTTGTGTTAGTCCTGATGTATTGTGTTGGTCCTGGTGTGTTGTGTTGGTCCTGGTGTGTTGTGTTAGTCCTGATGTATTGTTTTAGTCCTGGTGTGTTATATTGGTCCTGGTGTGTTATGTTAGTCCTGGTGTGTTATGTTGGTCCTGGTGTGTTATATTGGTCCTGGTGTGTTATATTGGTCCTGGTGTGTTATGTTAGTCCTGGTGTGTTGTGTTGGTCCTGGTGTGTTATGTTAGTCCTGGTGTGTTGTGTTGGTCCTGGTTTATTAGGATTATCCCCTTTTTTCACTTATCATCTAAAATGACCCAAACCTAACTTCGTGTAGCTCAGGCCCTGAAGCAAGGATATGCATATTCTTGGTACCATTTGAAAGGAAACACTTTGAAGTTTATGGAAATGTAAAAGGCATTTAGTTGAATATAATACAAAAGATCTGTTAAAAGATAATACAAAGAAAAAACAAGCGTTCTTCTGTCCTTTTTTTGTACCATCATCTTGGAAATGCAAAAGAAAGGCCATGATGTATTATTCCAGCACAGGTGCAATTTAGATTTTGGCCACTAGATGGCATCAGTGTATGTGCAAAGTTTTAGACTGATCCAATGAACCATTGCAATTCTGTTCAAAATATTGTATCAAGACTGCCCAAATGTGTCTAATTTGTTTATTAATAACTATTCATGTTGAAAAAGGTGCACTCTCCCCAAACAATAGCATGGTATTATTTTACTGTAATAATTGAACAGTGCAGTTAGATTAACAAGAATTTAAGCTTTCTGTCCATATCAGATATGTCTATGTCCTGGGAAATGTTCTTATTACTTACAACCTCATGCTAATCACATTAGCCTACTTTAGCTCACCCGTAACATGGAAGGTACACCGATCCCTAAGTAATCAACCTACCAAGGTTTTTACAAACACTACAGGAACAATATTATCCACACGTGTTGATCACATTTTTACTAATACTGTAGAACTTTGTTCTGAAGCTGTATGCTTGGATGCAGTGATCACAACATAGTGGCTTTATCCGGGAAAGCCTAAAATAGTGTTTAATAATTAAGAGATCATACAAAATATGTTTCTGTGACTCTTGTGTGGATGATGTCAACACATTTGTTGGTCTGATGTGATTTATAAAGGAGCATCCAGACGCTGCACTTGAAGAATTGATTTATGAATTTGCTTCTTCCAATTATTGAACTGTTAAGGCTCCATGGATTGATGAGGAATTGAAAAAACTGTATGGTTGAAGGAGATGGGGCAAAAGGAGGGGCTAATAAGTCTAGCTGCACATCTGACATACTGCATAATTGAGATATTATGTGACTAAACCCAACAAAATGAATAAGAAACTGTATTATAATGTAAAAAATATTTCTTTAAATGAAATTATGGGCAGAAAGACAAATTAAACTCCATCTTTCATCGAAACAGATCGCTTATTCATAACATTACCATTTGTAGCCAATTATTTGAATAATTACTTTGTTGGCAAAGTGGGCAAACTTAGGCGGGAAATGCCAACAACAAACAGTGAACCATTGTATTTATGCATATAAATAATGAAAGAAAAGCATTGTAAGTTTTCATTTTGTAAAGTTAATGTGGGAAAGGTCGACACATTTTTGTTATCGATCAATAATGATAAACCTCCTGGCATTGACAACTTAGATGGAAAACTACTGAGGATGGTAGCTGACTCTATAGTCACTCCTATCTCTCACATCTTTAATCTGAGTCTAGAGGAAAGTATTTGTCCTCAGGCCTGGAGGGAAGCCAAAGTCATTCCTCTACCCAAGAGTGGTAAAGCCGCATTTAGTGGTTCTAACAGCAGACCTACAAGCTTGCTGCCAGCTCTTAGTAAACTGTTTGGGGGAAAAAAATATATGTTTTATCAAACACACTGCTATTTCTCTCTAAACCAATTAACAACAGACTTTCAGCATGCTTATAGAGAAGGGCACTCGACATGTACTGCACTGACGCAAATGACTGATGATTGGTTGAAAGAAATTGATAATAGGAAGATTGTGGGAGCTGTGCTGTTAGATTTCAGTGCAGCCTTTAATATTATTGATTATAACCTGTTGTTGAGAAAATGTACTGTATGTGTTATGGCTTTTCAACCTCAATCATATTGTGGATTCAGAGCTATCTATCTAATAGAACTCAAAAGGGTTTTATTTTAATGGAAGCTCCTCTAATGTCAAACATGTAAAGTGTGGTGTACCACAGGGCAGCTCTCTAGGCCCTCTACTATTTTCTATTTTTACCAATGACCTGCCACTGGCATTAAAAACAGCATGTGTGTCCATGTATGCTGATGATTCAACCATATACGCATCAGCAACCACAGCTAATGATGTCACTGAAACCCTTAACAAAGAGTTGCAGTCTGTTTTGGAATGGGTGGCCAGTAATAAGCTGGCCCTGAACATCTCTAAAACTAAGAGCATTGTATTTGGTATAAATCATTCCCTAAGTTCTAGACCTCAGCTGAATCTGGTAATGAAGGATGTGGCTGTTGAACAAGTTGAGGAGACTAAATTACTTGGTGTTACCTTGGATTGTAAACTGTCATGGTCAAAACATATAGAATCAGTGGCTGTAAAGATGGGGAGATGTTTATCTGTAATAAAGAGATGCTCTGCTTTTTTGACACCAAACTCCACAAAGCAAGTCCTGCCGGTTCTAGTTTGATCTAATCTTGATTATTGTCCAGTCATGTGGTCAAGTGCTGAAAAGAAAGACCTAGTTAAGCTGCAGCTGGTCCAGAACAGAGTGGCACATCTTGCTCTTGTCGTGGAAGATTCAGAATTTGTTGGTAACATATGTAAGATGTTTTATATTCATCAAATGTGTGTAAGTTACTTCTCATCAGAATGGTATTTTTGTATAATACTGTGGCGAGGTTGCAGTTATCTGTTCTATGTCAAGACTAAGTTGCATGGCCCGCAGAGAGGGGAGAGGTCAAAGTGTCATCATGTGTAAACATATCTTTTGCTCCACAATGTCTGTGTGCCAGTCAGTGTGTCTGTGTGATCTTGTCCAGGATTGGTTGTATTTAGAGTTGGTTGTACCTAAATGACAATTTGATATATGCCTGTTGATATGGAGGATTGGTTTATGGTTCTGAGGTTGAGAGAGGAGACAAAGCTGAACAATGAATTATGCCGATGCTGTCTTATCCTGTGTATCTTTGCTATAAAGGATCCCATTTTGCCGTTGTGTGGGGACTCTCAACTTTTCATTAGAGATACTGAACTGTTGAAAGTCAAAAGGCTATTGCAATGTGGAAGGGGCTCTCAGAGAATTCATTGAGAGACACTTAGTTACCTGAGAGTCACAGGGTTGTGATAGAGCTGATATAAATAAAGATGGACTTTGATAACTAACTCTGACTTGTGTGTGGTTTGCTCCCATGATTTGGTAAATAGAGGACATTTCCACGACACTCTTCATGATAATCAGAGGGCTGATATAAATACTATGCATGCCAGTCTCTCTTCGCTGAGAGTTGAGGAGAGACTGATTGCATCTCTTCTTGTTTTTATAATAAACATTTATGCGTTGGAAATTCCAAATTGTTTGCAAACAGCACTGACACACACACACTTACCCCAGCAGACATGCCACCAGGGGTCTTTTCACAGTCCCCAGGTCCAGAACAAATTCAAGGAAACGTACAGTATTATACAGAGTCATGAGTGCCTGGGACTCCCTTCCTTCTCATATAGTGCAGGTGAACAACAAACCTGGTTTAAAACAACTGATAAAGCAACACCTCACGGCACAACACCTCTCCCCCATGTGACCTACTTGTTGTGTGTATGTACTGACATGTATGTGTAACTGATAGATAGCACACACATACACGCTACATGTATGTACAGTCACAGTCAAAAGTTTGGACACACCTACTCATTCAAGGGTTTTTCTCACCCCCTTCTCCACTTTCCTGTCTCCTCCCTGCCTCCCTGCATCACCCCCTTCTCCACTTTCCTGTCTCCTCCCTGCCTCACCCCCTTCTCCACTTTCCTGTCTCCTCCCTGCCTCACCCCCTTCTCCACTTTCCTGTCTCCTCCTTGCCTCACCCCCTTCTCCCCTTTCCTGTCTCCTCCCTGCCTCACCCCTTCTCCACTTTCCTGTCTCCTCCCTGCCTCACCCCCTTCTCCACTTTCCTGTCTCCTCCTTGCCTCACCCCCTTCTCCACTTTCCTGTCTCCTCCCTAACTCACCCCCTTCTCCACTTTCCTGTCTCCTCCCTGCCTCACCCCCTTCTCCACTTTCCTGTCTCCTCCTTGCCTCACCCCCTTCTCACCCCCCTACCACACAACACCCCCATCCTCCTCCCCCCACATCACCCCAACCTCCTACCCCAACCTCACCCCCATCCTCCTCCCCCTACCCCACATCATCCTATCCTCCTCCCCCCACAACATCCCCATCATTCTCCCCCTACCCCAAATCAACCCCCATCCTCCTCCCCCTACCCCACATCACCCCCATCACCCCCATCCTCCTCCCCCTACCACACCACACCCCCATTCTCCTCCCCCACAACACACCATCCTCCTCCCAACACAACACCCCCATCCTCCTCCAACCTACCAAACAACACCCCCATCCTCCTCCCCCAAAACACCCCCATCCTCCTCCCCCTACCCTACATCACCCCCATCCTACTCCCCTACCCTACATCACCCACATCGTCCTCCCCCCACAACACCCCATCCTCCTCCCGCACAACACCCCCATCCTCCTCCCCCTACCCCACATCACCCCTATCCTACTCCCCCTACACCACATTACCCCCATCCTCCTCCCACTAACCCACAACACCCCCATCCTCTTCCCCTACCCTACATCAACCCTCATCCTCCTCCCCATACCCCACATCACCCCCATCATCCTCCCTTAATCACCCCCATCCTCCTCCCCCTACCACACCACACCCCCATCCTCCTCCCCCCACATCACCCCCATCCTCCTCCCCCTACCCCACATCACCCCCATCCTCCTGCCCCTACCCCAGATCACCCCCATCCTCCTCGACCTACCACACAACACCCCCACCCTCCTCCCCCTACCTCACATCACCCCCATCATCCTCCCTTAATCACCCCCATCCTCCTCCTCCTACCACACCACACCCCCATCCTCCTCCCCCCACATTACCCCATCCTCCTCCCCCTACCACACATCTCCCCCATCCTCCTCCCCCTACTCCACAACACCCCCATCCTCCTCCCCCCACATCACCCCCATCCTCCTCCCCCTACCCCACATCACCCCATCCTCCTCGACCCACAACACCCCCATCCCCCTACCCACATCACCCCCATCCTCCTCCCCCCACAACACCCCCAACCTCCTGCCCCTACACCATATCACCCCATCCTCCTATTCCACTGGTCCTAACCCCCCATCCTCCTATTCCCCTGGTCCCAACACCTCCATCATCCTTTTCCCCTGGTCCTAACCCCCCATCCTCCTATTCCCCCGGTCCTAAACCCCATCCTCCTATTATCCTGTTCCTAACCACCCCATCTTCCTATTCCTCAGGTCCTAACCCCCCATTCTTCTATTCCCCTGGTTTGAACCTCCCCACCTCCTATTCCCCTGGTCCTAACCCCCCCATCCTCCTATTCCCCTAATCCTAACACCCCCATCCTCCTGCTCCCCTGGTCCTAACCCCCCATCCTCCTATCCCCCTGGTCCTAAACCCCCCCCCATCCTCCTAGTCCCCTGGTCCTAACCCTCCATCCTCCTATTCCTCTGGTCCTAACCCCCCCATCCTCCTGTTCCCCTGGTCCTAACCCCCCCATCCTCCTGTTCCCCTGGTCCTAACCCCCCATCCTCCTATTCCTCTGGTCCTAAACCCCCCCATCCTCCTATTCCCCTGGTCCTAACCCCCCATCTTCCTATTTCTCTGGTCCAACCCCACCATCCTTCTATTCCCCTGGTTTGAACCTCCCCATCCTCCTATTCCGCTGGTCCTAACCCCCCCATCCTCCTGTTCCCCTGGTCCTAACCACCCCATCCTCCTATTCCCCTGGTCTTAAACCCCCCCATTCCTCCTATTCCCCTGGTCCTAACCCCCCATCCTCCTATTCCTCTGGTCCTAACCCCCCCATCCTCCTGTTCCCAACCCCCCCATCCTCCTGTTCCTCTGGTCCTAACCCCCCGATCCTCCTATTCCCCTAGTCCTAACCCCCCCATCCTCCTATTCCCCTGGTCCTAACCCCCCCATCCTCCTATTCCCCTGGTCCTAACCCCCCCATCCTCCTATTCCCCTGGTCCTAACCCCCCATCCTCCTATTCCCCTGGTCCTAACACCCCCATCCTCCTATTCCCCTGGTCCTAACCCCCCCATCCTCCTATTCCCCTGGTCCTAACCCCCAATCCTCCTATTCCCCTGGTCCTAACAACCCCATCCTCCTTTTCCCCTGGTCCTAACCCCCCCATCCTCCTATTCCCCTGGTCCTAACCCCCCATCCTCCTATTCCCCTGGTCCTAACCCCCCATCCTCCTATTCCCCTGGTCCTATCCCCCCATCCTCCTATTCCCCTGGTCCTAACCCCCCCATCCTCCTGTTCCCCTGGTCCTAACCCCCCATCCTCGTATTCCCCTGGTCCTAACCCCCCCATCCTCCTATTCCCCTGGTCCTAACCCCCCATCCTCCTATTCCCCTGGTCCTAACCCCCCCATCCTCCTATTCCTTTGGTCTTTACCCCCCATCCTCCTATTCCCCTGGTCCTAACCCCCCCCCATCCTCCTATTCCCCTGGTCCTAACCCCCCATCCTCCTATTCCCCTGGTCCTAACCCCCCATCCTCCTATTCCCCTGGTCCTAACACCCCCATCCTCCTTTTCCCCTGGTCCTAACCCCCCCATCCTCCTATTCCCCTGGTCCTAACCCCCCATCCTCCTATTATCCTGTTCCTAACCACCCCATCTTCCTCTTCCTCAGGTCCTAACCCCCCATACTTCTATTCCCCTGGTTTGAACCTCCCCATCCTCCTATTCCCCTGGTCCTAACACCCCCATCCTCCTGCTCCCCTGGTCCTAACCCCCCCATCCTCCTATTCCCCTGGTCCTAAACCCCCCCATCCTCCTATTCACCTGGTCCTAACCCTCCATCCTCCTATTCCTCTGGTCCTAACCCCCCCATCCTCCTGTTCCCCTGGTCCTAACCCCCCCCATCCTCCTGTTCCCCTGGTCCTAACCCCCCCATCCTCCTATTCCCCTGGTCCTAACCCCCCATCCTCCTATTCACCTGGTCCTAACCCCCCCATCCTCCTATTCCCCTGGTCCTAACCCCCCATCCTCCTATTCACCTGGTCCTAACCCCCCGATCCTCCTGTTCCTCTGGTCCTAACCCCCCCATCCTCCTATTCCCATATTCCCCTGGTCCTAACCCTCCATCCTCCTATTCCTCTGGTCCTAACCCCCCCATCCTCCTGTTCCCCTGGTCCTAACCCCCCCATCCTCCTGTTCCCCTGGTCCTAACCCCCCCATCCTCCTATTCCCCTGGTCCTAACCCCCCCATCCTCCTATTCCCATATTCACCCGGTCCTAAACCCCCCCATCCTCCTATTCCCCTGGTCCTAACCCCCCATCCTCCTATTCCTCTGGTCCTAACCCCCCCAACCTCCTATTCCCCTGGTCCTAACCCCCCATCCTCCTATTCCCCTGGTCCTAACTCCCCCATCCTCCTATTCCCCTGGTCCTAACACCTCATCCTCCTATTCCCCTGGTCCTAACCCCCCATCCTCCTATTCCCCTGGTCTTAACCCCCCATCCTCCTATTCCCCTGGTCCTAACCCCCCCATCCTCCTATTCCCCTGGTCCTAACCCCCCCCATCCTCCTGTTCCCCTGGTCCTAACCCCCCCATCCTCCTATTCCCCTGGTCCTAACCCCCCATCCTCCTATTCCCTCTGGTCCTAACCCCCCATCCTCCTATCCCACATAACCCCTCCATCCAACTATTCCCCCGGTCCAAACCCCCCCATCCTCCTATTCCCCTGGTCCTAACCCCCCATCCTCCTATTCCCCTGGTCCTAACCCCCCCATCCTCCTATTCCCCTGGTCCTAACCCCTCCATCCCCTTATTACCCTGGTCCAAACCCCCCCCATCCTCCTATTCCCCTGGTCCAAAACCCCTCCATCCCCTTATTCCCCTGGTCCTAACCCCCCATCCCCCTATTCCCCTGGTCCTAACCCCCCATCCAACTATTCCCCTGGTCCTAAACCCCCATCCTCCTGTTACCCTGTTCCTAACCACCCCATCTTCCTATTTCTCTGGTCCTAACCCCCCCGTCCTTCTATTCCCCTGGTTTGAACCTCCCCATCCTCCTATTCCCCTGGTCCTAACACCCCATCCTCCTATTCCCCTGGTCCTAACCCCCCATCCTCCTATTCCCCTGGTCTTAACCCCCCATCCTCCTATTCCCCTGGTCCTAACCCCCCCATCCTCCTATTCCCCTGGTCCTAACCCCCCCCATCCTCCTGTTCCCCTGGTCCTAACCCCCCCATCCTCCTATTCCCCTGGTCCTAACCCCCCATCCTCCTATTCCCTCTGGTCCTAACCCCCCATCCTCCTACCCCACATAACCCCTCCATCCAACTATTCCCCCGGTCCAAACCCCCCCATCCTCCTATTCCCCTGGTCCTAACCCCCCATCCTCCTATTCCCCTGGTCCTAACCCCCCCCATCCTCCTATTCCCCTGGTCCTAACCCCTCCATCCCCTTATTACCCTGGTCCAACCCCCCCCCCATCCTCCTATTCCCCTGGTCCTAACCCCTCCATCCCCTTATTCCCCTGGTCCTAACCCCCCATCCCCCTATTCCCCTGGTCCTAACCCCCCATCCAACTATTCCCCCGGTCCTAAACCCCCATCCTCCTGTTACCCTGTTCCTAACCACCCCATCTTCCTATTTCTCTGGTCCTAACCCCCCCGTCCTTCTATTCCCCTGGTTTGAACCTCCCCATCCTCCTATTCCCCTGGTCCTAACCCCCCCATCCTCCTGTTCCCCTGGTCCTAACCCCCCATCCTCCTATTCCCCTGGTCCTAAACCCCCCCATCCTCCTATTCCCCTGGTCCTAACCCCCCATCTTCCTATTTCTCTGGTCCAACCCCCCCATCCTTCTATTCCCCTGGTTTGAACCTCCCCATCCTCCTATTCCGCTGGTCCTAACCCCCCCATCCTCCTGTTCCCCTGGTCCTAACACCCCATCCTCCTATTCCCCTGGTCCTAAACCCCCCCATCCTCCTATTCCCCTGGTCCTAACCCCCCAACCTCCTATTCCTCTGGTCCTAACCCCCCCATCCTCCTGTTCCCAACCCCCCCATCCTCCTGTCCCCTGGTCCTAACCCCCCCATCCTCCTATTCCCCTGGTCCTAACCCCCCCATCCTCCTATTCCCCTGGTCCTAACCCCCCCATCCTCCTATTCCTCTGGTCCTAACCCCCCCATCCTCCTATTCCCCTGGTCCTAACCCCCCATCCTCCTATTCCCCTGGTCCTAACACCCCCATCCTCCTATTCCCCTGGTCCTAACCCCCCCCATCCTCCTATTCCCCTGGTCCTAACCCCCCATCCTCCTATTCCCCTGGTCCTAACCCCCCATCCTCCTATTCCCCTGGTCCTATCCCCCATCCTCCTATTCCCCTGGTCCTAACCCCCCCATCCTCCTGTTCCCCTGGTCCTAACCCCCCATCCTCCTATTCCCCTGCTCCTAACCCCCCCATCCTCCTATTCCCCTGGTCCTAACCCCCCATCCTCCTATTCCCCTGGTCCTAACCCCCCATCCTCCTATTCCCCTGGTCCTAACCCCCCATCTTCCTATTTCTCTGGTCCAACCCCCCCATCCTTCTATTCCCCTGGTTTGAACCTCCCCATCCTCCTATTCCGCTGGTCCTAACCCCCCCATCCTCCTGTTCCCCTGGTCCTAACCACCCCATCCTCCTATTCCCCTGGTCTTAAACCCCCCCATTCCTCCTATTCCCCTGGTCCTAACCCCCCATCCTCCTATTCCTCTGGTCCTAACCCCCCCATCCTCCTGTTCCCAACCCCCCCATCCTCCTGTTCCTCTGGTCCTAACCCCCCGATCCTCCTATTCCCCTAGTCCTAACCCCCCCATCCTCCTATTCCCCTGGTCCTAACCCCCCATCCTCCTATTCCCCTGGTCCTAACCCCCCCATCCTCCTATTCCCCTGGTCCTAACCCCTCCATCCCCTTATTACCCTGGTCCAAACCCCCCCCATCCTCCTATTCCCCTGGTCCAAAACCCCTCCATCCCCTTATTCCCCTGGTCCTAACCCCCCATCCCCCTATTCCCCTGGTCCTAACCCCCCATCCAACTATTCCCCCGGTCCTAAACCCCCATCCTCCTGTTACCCTGTTCCTAACCACCCCATCTTCCTATTTCTCTGGTCCTAACCCCCCCGTCCTTCTATTCCCCTGGTTTGAACCTCCCCATCCTCCTATTCCCCTGGTCCTAACACCCCATCCTCCTATTCCCCTGGTCCTAACCCCCCATCCTCCTATTCCCCTGGTCTTAACCCCCCATCCTCCTATTCCCCTGGTCCTAACCCCCCCATCCTCCTATTCCCCTGGTCCTAACCCCCCCCATCCTCCTGTTCCCCTGGTCCTAACCCCCCCATCCTCCTATTCCCCTGGTCCTAACCCCCCATCCTCCTATTCCCTCTGGTCCTAACCCCCCATCCTCCTACCCCACATAACCCCTCCATCCAACTATTCCCCCGGTCCAAACCCCCCCATCCTCCTATTCCCCTGGTCCTAACCCCCCATCCTCCTATTCCCCTGGTCCTAACCCCCCCCATCCTCCTATTCCCCTGGTCCTAACCCCTCCATCCCCTTATTACCCTGGTCCAACCCCCCCCCCATCCTCCTATTCCCCTGGTCCTAACCCCTCCATCCCCTTATTCCCCTGGTCCTAACCCCCCATCCCCCTATTCCCCTGGTCCTAACCCCCCATCCAACTATTCCCCCGGTCCTAAACCCCCATCCTCCTGTTACCCTGTTCCTAACCACCCCATCTTCCTATTTCTCTGGTCCTAACCCCCCCGTCCTTCTATTCCCCTGGTTTGAACCTCCCCATCCTCCTATTCCCCTGGTCCTAACCCCCCCATCCTCCTGTTCCCCTGGTCCTAACCCCCCATCCTCCTATTCCCCTGGTCCTAAACCCCCCCATCCTCCTATTCCCCTGGTCCTAACCCCCCATCTTCCTATTTCTCTGGTCCAACCCCCCCATCCTTCTATTCCCCTGGTTTGAACCTCCCCATCCTCCTATTCCGCTGGTCCTAACCCCCCCATCCTCCTGTTCCCCTGGTCCTAACACCCCATCCTCCTATTCCCCTGGTCCTAAACCCCCCCATCCTCCTATTCCCCTGGTCCTAACCCCCCAACCTCCTATTCCTCTGGTCCTAACCCCCCCATCCTCCTGTTCCCAACCCCCCCATCCTCCTGTCCCCTGGTCCTAACCCCCCCATCCTCCTATTCCCCTGGTCCTAACCCCCCCATCCTCCTATTCCCCTGGTCCTAACCCCCCCATCCTCCTATTCCTCTGGTCCTAACCCCCCCATCCTCCTATTCCCCTGGTCCTAACCCCCCATCCTCCTATTCCCCTGGTCCTAACACCCCCATCCTCCTATTCCCCTGGTCCTAACCCCCCCCATCCTCCTATTCCCCTGGTCCTAACCCCCCATCCTCCTATTCCCCTGGTCCTAACCCCCCATCCTCCTATTCCCCTGGTCCTATCCCCCATCCTCCTATTCCCCTGGTCCTAACCCCCCCATCCTCCTGTTCCCCTGGTCCTAACCCCCCATCCTCCTATTCCCCTGCTCCTAACCCCCCCATCCTCCTATTCCCCTGGTCCTAACCCCCCATCCTCCTATTCCCCTGGTCCTAACCCCCCATCCTCCTATTCCCCTGGTCTTAACCCCCCATCCTCCTATTCCCCTGGTCCTAACCCCCCCCCATCCTCCTATTCCCCTGGTCCTAACACCCCATCCTCCTATTCCCCTGGTCCTAACACCCCCATCCTCCTGTTCCCCTGGTCCTAACCCTCCCATCCTCCTATTCCCCTGGTCCTAACCCCCCCATCCTCCTATTCCCCTGGTCCTAACACCCCATCCTCCTTTCCCCTGGTCCTAACACCCCATCCTCCTATTCCCCTGGTCCTAACCCCCCATCCTCCTATTCCCCTGGTCCTAACCCCCCATCCTCCTATTCCCCTGGTCCTAACCCCCCATCCTCCTATTCCCCTGGTCCTAACCCCCCATCCTCCTATTCCCCTGGTCTTAACCCCCCATCCTCCTATTCCCCTGGTCCTAACCCCCCCCCATCCTCCTATTCCCCTGGTCCTAACCCCCCATCCTCCTATTCCCCTGGTCCTAACCCCCCCATCCTCCTATTCCCCTGGTCCTAACCCCCCCATCCTCCTATTCCCCTGGTCCTAATCCCCCCATCCTCCTATTCCCCTGGTCCTAACACCCCATCCTCCTATTCCCCTGGTCCTAACCCCCCATCCTCCTTTTCCCCTGGTCCTAACCCCCCATCCTCCTATTCCCATGGTCCTAACCCCTCCATCCTCCTATTCCCCTGGTCCTAACCCCCCATCCTCCTATTCCCCTGGTACTAACCCCCACATCCTCCTATTCCCCTGGTCCTAACCCCCCATCCCCCTACCCCACATAACCCCCCCATCCCCCTACCCCACATAACCCCCCCATCCTACTATTCCCCTGGTCCTAACCCCCCTAACTCTTCATTCCTCCTTTTATAGACTTCAAACAGTGAAACAACCCTATGCATCTCTCCTGTTCACTTTACATAGGCCTATAGGGATAGCTGTGTGTGTGTGTGTGTGTGTGTGTGTGTGTGTGTGTGTGTGTGTGTGTGTGTGTGTGTGTGTGTGTGTGTGTGTGTGTTTCAAACAGGGAATGTGGGTTGACAGGGGTCTGTCTGCTTGACCTCACCCACCTGAAGATCAGCATCTATAATGAGATTGAGACCACATGCTATTTCTGTGTGTCCGTGTGTGTCCGTGTGTGTCCATGCTGGTTTGCTTTGTCCTCTGACAAAATGTGGATTCCTTCATTCCCGAATTATGATGTTAAATCATTGAAATGTGTAGAGATACTAAACTACCAAAAATCATATCCATACATTAATTACAAAGAGGAATTTCAGAATTTTCAATGAGCAACATTTCCTGTCTGACCTGTGGTTGTATGATTGTTGTATGTGTCCTCTATCAGACCCTTAAATACTGTACCTCTCTGTTTTACCTCTCTGTTGCAGATAAGCATGCCCCATATAAGAGATTAAGGGTAAAAGACAGATCTAACCCATGGTTCACACATGAATTTTCTGAAAGATTTCATGAAAGAAACTTAGTTTGGGCTAAGGCTTAATTGACTGATTCTACCTCTGACGTGCAGTATGTGTGTGACTCTCTTTTATACTCTCCTAAATCGGCAGCAGACAGACAGACAGGAAGTATTTGCGTATCTCTGTCATTTTTCTTTCAAAACATATAATAACCCATGTCCCAGAGCCCTATAGGCACTTGTCAAACGAAGTGCCCTACATAGCCCAAGTGTGTGTTTAAAGCTTAGAAATGACCTATGAACCTGACAGTCTGGTGTGTGTGTGTGTGTGTGTGTTTGTGTGTGTGTGTGTGTGTGTGTTTGTCACTGTCTCAGAGGGTGGTGGGCTGTTAAACTCCTCGTTCTCTCTCTCCTTTGGTACAACTCATTATCCTGTCATCCCTCTTTCCTTTTGATGTCCTAATCCCTTCTTCCCCCCCTCCTCTTCTGCATCTCTCCATCCTCCCCCTCATCTTCTCCTCCTCTTCATCCTCCTCTTCTCCCCCCCATCTCTCCACCCCCCCATCTTCTGCTCTCCATCTCTCCATCCTCCCCCTCATCTTCTCCTCCTCCTCCTCCATCCTCCTCTTCTCCCCCATCTCTCCATCCTCCCCCTCCTCTTCTCCACCTCTCCATCCTCCCCTCTTCATCCTCCTCTTCTCCCCCCCATCTCTCCATCCTCTTCATCTTCTCCTCCTCTCCATCTCTCCATCCTCCCCTTATCTTCTCCTCATCTTCTCCTCCTCTTCTCCCCCATCTCTCCATCCTCCCCCTCCTCTTCTCCACCTCTCCATCCTCCCCTCCTCTTAATCTCCACATCTTACTCTGTCCACCCTCCACCCCTCCCTTCTCCATCTCCATCCTCCCGTCCTCTTCATCTCCACGTCTTACTCTGTCCACCCTCCACCCCTCCCCCATCCATCTCTCCACGTCTTAAACAAGCTAATCTCCCCCCCCCCCCCCCTCTTCCTCCCCTCTGCCTCAGTGGTAAAGAATTGTCTCAGTGGTTGAAGAAGTGTTGTTGAGAAAGTACTTATTTCTAGACTAATTAGAGACTGATAGACATTGTGTATAACAGAAGAGTTGAGATAAGAGTGATGTTATGGTGTGTCTACTAGATAGAGACAGAGAGACAGAGACAGACAGAGACAGACAGAGACAGACAGAGAGAGACAGAGAGAGACAGAGAGAGAGAGACAGACAGAGAGAGAGAGAGAGAGAGAGAGAGAGAGAGAGAGAGGGAATGAGAGAGAGAGAGACAGAGAGACAGACGGAGAGAAAGACAGAGAGAGACAGAGAGAGAGAGACAGACAGAGAGAGAGAGAGAGAGAGAGAGACAGAGAGAGATAGAGAGAGAGAGAGAGAGACAGAGAGAGAGAGAGAGAGACAGCGAGACAGAGACGGAGAGAAAGACAGGGAATGAGAGAGAGAGAGAGACAGAGAGACAGAGACGGAGAGAAAGACAGAGAGAGACAGAGAGAGAGACAGACAGAGAGAGAGGGAATGAGAGAGATAGAGAGACAGAGGGAAAAGGGTTGGTGTGTTAAGGACAGAAAGAGACAGTGTGTGTGTGTGTGCACAAGTACAGTGAAAGGCCTTTCTTGTATGCTCTAAACCCAACAACGCACTAATCAATATCAATGTAGTACTAAAATTAACATTGAAGAACAAAAAACACGAGATATATAACTAATAAATAAAAAGAACAGGAGAAAGTAAGGAGACTATATACAGGGTCAGTAGGAGGTAGATATGTATAAGGGGAAGGTGACTATATACAGGGCCAGTATTATATTAACAATGTACAGGGATACTGGAGTGATGGAGGTAGATATGTAGAGGGGTAAGGAGACTATATACAGGGTCAGTAGGAGGTAGATATGTATAGGGGGTAAGGAGACTATATACAGGGTCAGTAGGAGGTAGATATGTATATAGGGGTAAGGTGACTATATACAGGGTCAGTAGAAGGTAGA
The DNA here is from genome assembly GCF_013265735.2 of Oncorhynchus mykiss. Taxonomy (NCBI): domain Eukaryota; kingdom Metazoa; phylum Chordata; class Actinopteri; order Salmoniformes; family Salmonidae; genus Oncorhynchus; species Oncorhynchus mykiss. Next base: position 43,089,465 of record NC_048593.1, read on the forward strand.
TATATATATAGGGGTAAGGAGACTATATACAGGGTCAGTAGGAGGTAGATATGTATAGGGGGAAGGTGACTATATACAGGGTCAGTAGGAGGTAGATATATATATAGGGGTAAGGTGACTATATACAGGGTCAGTAGAAGGTAGATATATATATAGGGGTAAGGAGACTATATACAGGGTCAGTAGGAGGTAGATATGTATAGGGGTAAGGAGACTATATACAGGGTCAGTAGGAGGTAGATATGTATAGGGGTAAGGAGACTATATACAGGGTCAGTAGGAGGTAGATATGTATAGGGGGAAGGTGACTATATACAGGGTCAGTAGAAGGTAGATATATATATAGGGGTAAGGAGACTATATACAGGGTCAGTAGAAGGTAGATATATATATAGGGGTAAGGAGACTATATACAGGGTCAGTAGGAGGTAGATATATATATAGGGGTAAGGAGACTATATACAGGGTCAGTAGGAGGTAGATATATATATAGGGGTAAGGAGACTATATACAGGGTCAGTAGGAGGTAGATATGTAGAGGGGTAAGGAGACTATATACAGGGTCAGTAGGAGGTAGATATATATATAGGGGTAAGGAGACTATATACAGGGTCAGTAGGAGGTAGATATGTATAGGGGGAAGGAGACTATATACAGGGTCAGTAGGAGGTAGATATGTAATAGGGGTAAGGAGACTATATACAGGGTCAGTAGGAGGTAGATATGTATAGGGGTAAGGAGACTATATACAGGGTCAGTAGGAGGTAGATATGTAGAGGGGTAAGGAGACTATATACAGGGTCAGTAGGAGGTAGATATGTATAGGGGTAAGGAGACTATATACAGGGTCAGTAGGAGGTAGATATATATATAGGGGTAAGGAGACTATATACAGGGTCAGTAGGAGGTAGATATGTAGAGGGGTAAGGAGACTATATACAGGGTCAGTAGGAGGTAGATATGTATAGGGGGAAGGTGACTATATACAGGGTCAGTAGAAGGTAGATATATATATAGGGGTAAGGAGACTATATACAGGGTCAGTAGAAGGTAGATATATATATAGGGGTAAGGAGACTATATACAGGGTCAGTAGGAGGTAGATATGTATAGGGGTAAGGAGACTATATACAGGGTCAGTAGGAGGTAGATATATATATAGGGGTAAGGAGACTATATACAGGGTCAGTAGGAGGTAGATATGTATAGGGGGTAAGGAGACTATATACAGGGTCAGTAGGAGGTAGATATATATATAGGGGTAAGGTGACTATATACAGGGTCAGTAGAAGGTAGATATATATATAGGGGTAAGGAGACTATATACAGGGTCAGTAGGAGGTAGATATGTATAGGGGGAAGGTGACTATATACAGGGTCAGTAGGAGGTAGATATATATATAGGGGTAAGGTGACTATATACAGGGTCAGTAGAAGGTAGATATATATATAGGGGTAAGGAGACTATATACAGGGTCAGTAGGAGGTAGATATGTATAGGGGGAAGGTGACTATATACAGGGTCAGTAGGAGGTAGATATGTATAGGGGGAAGGTGACTATATACAGGGTCAGTAGAAGTTAGATATATATATAGGGGTAAGGAGACTATATACAGGGTCAGTAGAAGGTAGATATATATATAGGGGTAAGGAGACTATATACAGGGTCAGTAGGAGGTAGATATGTATAGGGGTAAGGAGACTATATACAGGGTCAGTAGGAGGTAGATATGTATAGGGGTAAGGAGACTATATACAGGGTCAGTAGGAGGTAGATATGTATAGGGGGAAGGTGACTATATACAGGGTCAGTAGAAGGTAGATATATATATAGGGGTAAGGAGACTATATACAGGGTCAGTAGAAGGTAGATATATATATAGGGGTAAGGAGACTATATACAGGGTCAGTAGGAGGTAGATATATATATAGGGGTAAGGAGACTATATACAGGGTCAGTAGGAGGTAGATATATATATAGGGGTAAGGAGACTATATACAGGGTCAGTAGGAGGTAGATATGTAGAGGGGTAAGGAGACTATATACAGGGTCAGTAGGAGGTAGATATATATATAGGGGTAAGGAGACTATATACAGGGTCAGTAGGAGGTAGATATGTATAGGGGGAAGGTGACTATATACAGGGTCAGTAGGAGGTAGATATGTAGAGGGGTAAGGAGACTATATACAGGGTCAGTAGGAGGTAGATATGTATAGGGGGAAGGTGACTATATACAGGGTCAGTAGAAGGTAGATATATATATAGGGGTAAGGAGACTATATACAGGGTCAGTAGAAGGTAGATATATATATAGGGGTAAGGAGACTATATACAGGGTCAGTAGGAGGTAGATATGTAGAGGGGTAAGGAGACTATATACAGGGTCAGTAGGAGGTAGATATATATATAGGGGTAAGGAGACTATATACAGGGTCAGTAGGAGGTAGATATGTATAGGGGGAAGGAGACTATATACAGGGTCAGTAGGAGGTAGATATGTAGAGGGGTAAGGAGACTATATACAGGGTCAGTAGGAGGTAGATATGTATAGGGGGTAAGGAGACTATATACAGGGTCAGTAGGAGGTAGATATGTATAGGGGGAAGGTGACTATATACAGGGTCAGTAGGAGGTAGATATGTATAGGGGGTAAGGAGACTATATACAGGGTCAGTACTATATTAACAATGGAGGGATGGAGATAGATATGCAGTTGAAATGGGAAGTTTACATACACCTTAGCCTAATACATTTCAACTCAGTTTTTCACAATTCCTGACATTTAATCCTCGTAAAAAATCCCTGTTTTAGGTCAGTTAGGATCACCACGTTATTTGAAGAATGTGAAATGTCAGAATAATAGTAGAGAGAATGATTTATTTAAGCTTTTATTTCTTTCATCACATTCCCAGTGGGTCAGAAGTTTAAATACACTCAATTAGTATTTGGTAGCATTGCCTTTAAACTGTTTAACTTGGGTCAAACGTTTCTGGTAGCCTTCCACAAGCTTCCCACAATAAGTTGGGTGAATTCTGGCCCATTCCTCCTGACAGAGCTGGTGTAACTGAGTCAGGTTTGTAGGCCTCCTTGCTCGCACACGCTTTTTCAGTTCTGCCCACACATTTTCTATGGGATTGAGGTGAGGGCTTTGTGATGGCCACTCCAATACCTTGAGTTTGTTGTCCTTAAGCCATTTTGCCACAACTTGGAAGTATGCTTGGGGTCATTGCCCATTTGGAAGACCCATTTGCGACCAAGCTTTAACTTCCTGACTGATGTCTTGAGATGTTGCTTCAATATATCCACATAATTTTCCCCTCCTCATGACGCCATCTACTTTGTGAAGAGCACCAGTCCCTCCTGTAGCAAAGCACTCCCACAACATGATACTGCCACCCCTGTGCTTCACGGTTGGGATGGTGTTCTTCGGCATTTTCCTCCAAACATAACGATGGTCATTATGGCCAAACTGTTCTATTTTTGTTTCATCAGAACAGGGGACATTTCTCCAAAAAGTACGATCTTTAATCCCATGTGCAGTTGCAGACTGTAGACTGGCTTTTTTTTAATGGCGGTTTTGGGACAATTGCTTCTTCCTTGCTGAGCGGCCTTTCAGGATATGTTGATATATGACTGGTTTTACTGTGGATATAGATACTTTTGTTTCTGTTTCCTCCAGCATCTTCACAAGGTCCTTTGCTGTTGTTCTGGGATGGGATTTACACTTGTCACACCAAAGTACGTTCATCTCTAGGAGACAGAACGCGTCTCCTTCCTGAGCGGTATGACGGCTGCGTGGTCCCATGGTGTTTAAACTTGCGTACTATCGTTTGTACAGATGAACGTGGTACCTTCAGGCGTTTGGAATAGATGAACCAGACTTGTGGAGGTCTACAAGTTCCTGCCAAAGCAGCAGCTACTCTTCCTGGGGTTTATTATGGATCACCATTAGTTCCTGTCAAGGCAGCAGCTACTCTTCCTGGGGTTTATTATGGATCCCCATTAGTTCCTGCCAAGGCAGCAGCTACTCTTCCTGGGGTTTATTATGGATCCCCATTAGTTCCTGTCAAGGCAGCAGCTACTCTTCCTGGGGTTTATTATGGATCCCCATTAGTTCCTGCTGAGGCAGCAGCTACTATTCCTGGGTTCCAGCAAAATTAAAGCAGTTTATATCATTTTAAAAACATTACAAAACATTCACCAATTTCACAACACACTGTGTGCCCTCAGGCCCCTTCTCCACCACTACCACATATCTACAGTACTAAATCCATGTGTGTGTATAGTGTGCATGTTATCGTGTGTGTGTGTGTGTGTGTCTGTGCCAAAGTTTGTGTCTCTTCAGAGTCCCTGCTGTAAGGTAAGGTGTATTTTTATCTGTTTTTTAAATCTAATTTTACTGCTGCATCAGTTACCTGATGTGGAATAGAGTTCCATGTAGTCATGGCTCTCTGTAGCACTGTGGAATAGAGTTCCATGTAGTCATGGCTCTATGTAGTACTGTGGAATAGAGTTCCATGTAGTCATGGCTCTATGTAGTACTGTGGAATAGAGTTCCATGTAGTCATGGCTCTATGTAGTACTGTGGAATAGAGTTCCATGTAGTCATGGCTCTATGTAGTACTGTGGAATAGAGTTCCATGTAGTCATGGCTCTATGTAGTACTGTGGAATAGAGTTCCATGTAGTCATGGCTCTATGTAGTACTGTGGAATAGAGTTCCATGTAGTCATGGCTCTATGTAGTACTGTGGAATAGAGTTCCATGTAGTTATGGCTCTATGTAGTACTGTGGAATAGAGTTCCATGTAGTCATGTCTCTATGTAGTACTGTGGAATAGAGTTCCATGTAGTCATGGCTCTATGTAGTACTGTGGAATAGAGTTCCATGTAGTCATGGCTCTATGTAGTACTGTGGAATAGAGTTCCATGTAGTCATGGCTCTATGTAGTACTGTGGAATAGAGTTCCATGTAGTCATAGCTCTATGTAGTACTGTGGAATAGAGTTCCATGTAGTTATGGCTCTATGTAGTACTGTGGAATAGAGTTCCATGTAGTTATGGCTCTATGTAGTACTGTGGAATAGAGTTCCATGTAGTCATAGCTCTATGTAGTACTGTGCAATAGAGTTCCATGTAGTCATGGCTCTATGTAGTACTGTGGAATAGAGTTCCATGTAGTCATAGCTCTATGTAGTACTGTGGAATAGAGTTCCATGTAGTCATGTCTCTATGTAGTACTGTGGAATAGAGTTCCATGTAGTCATGTCTCTATGTAGTACTGTGGAATAGAGTTCCATGTAGTCATGGCTCTATGTAGTACTGTGGAATAGAGTTCCATGTAGTCATGGCTCTATGTAGTACTGTGGAATAGAGTTCCATGTAGTCATGGCTCTATGTAGTACTGTGGAATAGAGTTCCATGTAGTTATGGCTCTATGTAGTACTGTGGAATAGAGTTCCATGTAGTTATGGCTCTATGTAGTACTGTGGAATAGAGTTCCATGTAGTCATAGCTCTATGTAGTACTGTGGAATAGAGTTCCATGTAGTCATGGCTCTATGTAGTACTGTGGAATAGAGTTCCATGTAGTCATAGCTCTATGTAGTACTGTGGAATAGAGTTCCATGTAGTCATGTCTCTATGTAGTACTGTGGAATAGAGTTCCATGTAGTCATGTCTCTATGTAGTACTGTGGAATAGAGTTCCATGTAGTCATGGCTCTATGTAGTACTGTGGAATAGAGTTCCATGTAGTCATGGCTCTATGTAGTACTGGGAGCCTCTCATAGTCTGTTCTGGACTTGGGGACTGTGAAGAGACCTCTGGTGGCATGTCTGGTGGGGTATGGATGGGTGTCCGAGCTGTGTGACAGTAGTTCAGACAGACAGCTCGGTGCACTCAACATGTCAATACCTCTCACAAATACAAGTAGTAATGAAATCAATCTGTCCTCCACTTTGAGCCAGGAGAGATTGACATGCATATGGTTAATGTTAGCTCTCTGTGTACATCCAAGGGAAATGGTCAGCCGTGCTGCCCTGTTCTGAGCCAATCGCAATCTTCAAAAGTCCCTCATTGTTGCACCTGACCACACGACTGAACAGTAGTCCAGGTGTGACAAAACTAGGGCCTGTGGGAACTGCCTTGTTGATAGTGTTGTTAAGAAGGTAGAAACTAGGGCCTGTAGGACCTGCCTTGTTGATAGTGCTGTTAAGAAGGTTAAGAAGGTAGACACTAGGGCCTGTAGGAACTGCCTTGTTGATAGTGTTGTTAAGAAGGTAGAAACTAGGGCCTGTAGGACCTGCCTTGTTGATAGTGTTGTGAATAAGGTAGAAACTAGGGCCTGTAGGACCTGCCTTGTTGATAGTGTTGTTAAGAAGGTTAAGAAGGTAGAAACTAGGGCATGTAGGACCTGCCTTGTTGATAGTGTTGTTAAGAAGGTAGAAACTAGGGCCTGTAGGACCTGCCTTGTTGATAGTGTTGTTAAGAAGGTAGAAACTGGGGCCTGTAGGACCTGCCTTGTTGATAGTGTTGTTAAGATGGCTAAGAAGGTAGAATCTAGGGCCTGTAGGACCTGCCTTGTTGATAGTGTTGTTAAGAAGGTAGAAACTAGGGCCTGTAGGACCTGCCTTGTTGATAGTGTTGTTAAGATGGCTAAGAAGGTAGAATCTAGGGCCTGTAGGACCTGCCTTGTTGATAGTGTTGTTAAGAAGGTAGAAACTAGGGCCTGTAGGACCTGCCTTGTTGATAGTGTTGTTAAGATGGCTAAGAAGGTAGAATCTAGGGCCTGTAGGACCTGCCTTGTTGATAGTGTTGTTAAGAAGGTAGAAACTAGGGCCTGTAGGACCTGCCTTGTTGATAGTGTTGTTAAGATGGCTAAGAAGGTAGAATCTAGGGCCTGTAGGACCTGCCTTGTTGATAGTGTTGTTAAGAAGGTAGAAACTAGGGCCTGTAGGACCTGCCTTGCTGATAGTGTTGTTAAGATGGCTAAGAAGGTAGAATCTAGGGCCTGTAGGACCTGCCTTGTTGATAGTGTTGTTAAGAAGGTAGAAACTAGGGCCTGTAGGACCTGCCTTGTTGATAGTGTTGTTAAGAAGGTAGAAACTAGGGCCTGTAGGACCTGCCTTGTTGATAGTGTTGTTAAGAAGGTAGAAACTAGGGCCTGTAGGACCTGCCTTGTTGATAGTGTTGTTAAGAAGGTAGAAACTAGGGCCTGTAGGACCTGCCTTGTTGATAGTGTTGTTAAGAATGCAGAGCAACACTTTTTATTATGGACAGACTTCTCTCCATCTTAGCTACTGTTGCATCACCATGTTTTGACCATGACAGTCAAAGGCAGTTAGTCACATCAGCTTGCTCAATTTCCATATTATCTATTACAATATTTAGTTGAGGTTTAATGAAATATTTGTCCCAAATCCAATGCTTTTAGTTTTTGAAATATTTAGGACTAACTTACAGTGCATTGGGAAAGTATTCAGAACCCTTCACTTTTTCCACATTTTGTTACGTTACAACCTTATTCTAAAATTGATTAATTTTTATCTACACACAATACCCCATAATGACAAAGCACAAACATGTTTTTTAGAAACGTTTGCAAATGTATTAAAAATAAAAAGATGAAATATCACATTTACGTAAGTATTCAGACTCTTTAGTCAGAACTTTATTGAAACGCCTTTGGCACCGATCACAGAATCGAGTCTCATTTGGTATAATGGTAATATAATAATAATATATTTAGGATAATGTTTTACAGCTTTGTAACTCTTTAAAATACAGAATAATCTTATTTAATATGTAATATATATATTTTTTTACATGTGATATAATCTGAAATACCCAAAAGGGCCACTAGATGTCTTGTAATCGATTACATAAAATCCTTGAAAGATACCAACATTCTGGTAGTTTGCAAGTAAAGTTTCAGGTAATCTACCATCCTTTTGCTTCCAAAAGCATGCCCAAGTCCTCAGTCACTTTAAATCAAATGTTATAGCAACCTAAAATATAGTAACAAGTTGCACATCAAATCTAATCTAATCTAATTTTAATTGTCACCGACTACTTACTTACAAGCCCTTATTTAACAATGCAGTTTAAGAAATAGAGTTAATAATTTAAAATATTTACTAAGTAAACTAAAGTTTAAAAATGTAAATCAATCAAAAAAGTAACACAATAGATTTACATAACAATAACGAGGCTATTTACATATGGAATATTGGAGGACCCAGTGCATTCAGAAAGTATTCAGACCCCTTGACTTTTTCCACAATTTGTTACTTTACAAAAATGTATTAAATAAAAAAAAATCCATCCCATAATACCCCAGAATGACAAAGCGAACACAGGTTTCTGTACAAATTTATTACAAATAAAAAAACAGAAATACCTATTTTACAGGTACAAGAAATTGAGCTCAGGTGCATTCTGTTTCCATTGATCATCCATGAGATGTTTCTACAACTTGATGGGAGTCCACCTGTGGTAAATTCAATTGATTGGACATGATTTGGAAAAGCACACATCTATCTATATGAGGTCCCACAGTTGACAGTGCATGTCAGAGGAAAAACCAAGCCATGACATCAAAGGAATTGTCTGTAGAGCTCCGAGACAGGATTGTGTCGAAGCACAGATCTGGGGAAGGATACCAAAACATTTCTGCAGCATTGAAGGCCCGCAAGAACAGTGGTCTCCATCATTCTTAAATGGAAGACATTTGGAACCACAAACTCTTCCTAGACCTGGCCGCCCGGCCCGAACTGAGAAATCGGGGATGAAGGGCCTTGGTCAGGGAGGTGACCAAGAACCTGATGGTCACTCTGACAGAGCTCCAGAGTTCACATGTGGAGATTGGAGAACCTTCCAGAAAGACAACCATCTCTGCAGCACTCCACCAATCAGGCCTTTAAGGTGGAGTGGCCAGATGGAAGCCACTCCTCAGTAAAAGGTAAATGACAGCCCGCTTGGAGTTTGCCAAAAGGTACCTAAAGGACTCAGACCATGAGAAACAAGATTCTCTGGTCTGATGAAACCAAGATTGAACTCTTTGGCCTGAATGCTAAGCGTCACATCTGGAGGAAACCTAGCACTATGGCGAAGCATGGTGGTGGTGGCAGCATCATGCTTTGGGGATGTTTTTCAGTGGCAGGGACTGAGAGACTAGTCAGGACCGAGGGGAAAAATGAAGAAAGCAAAGTACAGAGGTCCTTGATGAAAACCTGCTCCAGAGCACTCAGGATCTCAGACTGGGGTGAAGGTTCACCTTACAACAGGACACCGACCCTAAGTACACAGCCAAGACAACGCAGGAGTGGCTTTGGGACAAGACTCTGAATGTCCTTGAGTGGCCCAGCCAGAGCCCGGACTTGATCCCAGTCGAACATCTCTGGAGATATATATACACTATGATATAGTAATAGTACAGTATGATATAGTAATAATATCAAATCAAAATCAAATCAAATCAAATGTATTTATATAGCCCTTCGTACATCAGCTGATATCTCAAAGTGCTGTACAGAAACCCAGCCTAAAACCCCAAACAGCAAGCAATGCAGGTGTAGAAGCACGGTGGCTAGGAAAAACTCCCTAGAAAGGCCAAAACCTAGGAAGAAACCTAGAGAGGAACCAGGCTATGTGGGGTGGCCAGCCCTCTTCTGGCTGTGCCGGGTGGAGATTATAACAGAACATGGCCAAGATGTTCAAATGTTTATAAATGACCAGCATGGCCAAATAATAATAAGGCAGAACAGTTGAAACTGGAGCAGCAGCACAGCCAGGTGGACTGGGGACAGCAAGGTGTCATCATGTCAGGTAGCCCTGAGGCATGGTCCTAGGGCTCAGGTCCTCCGAGAGAGAGAAAGAAAGAGAGAATTAGAGAGAGCACACTTAAATTCACACAGGACACCGAATTGTACAGGAGAAGTACTCCAGATATAACAAACTGACCCTAGCCCCCGACACAAACTACTGCAGCATAAATACTGGAGGCTGAGACAGGAGGGGTCAGGAGACACTGTGGCCCCATCCAAGGATACCCCCGGACAGGGCCAAACAGGAAGGATATAACCCCACCCACTTTGCCAAAGCACAGCCCCCACACCACTAGAGGGATATCTTCAACCACCAACTTACCATCCTGAGACAAGGCCGAGTATAGCCCACAAAGATCTCCGCCACGGCACAACCCAAGGGGGGGCGCCAACCCAGACAGGAAGATCACAACAGTGACTCAACCCACTCAAGTGACGCATCCCTCCTAGGGACGGTATGAAAGAGCCCTAGTAAGCCAGTGACTCAGCCCCTGTAATAGGGTTAGAGGCAGAGAATCCCAGTGGAAAGAGGGGAACCGGCCAGGCAGAGACAGCAAGGGCGGTTTGTTGCTCCAGAGCCTTTCCGTTCACCTTCCCACTCCTGGGCCAGACTACACTCAATCATATGACCCACTGAAGAGATGAGTCTTCAGTAAAGACTTAAAGGTTGAGACCGAGTTTGCATCTCTTACATGGGTAGGCAGACCATTCCATAAAAATGGAGCTCTATAGGAGAAAGCCCTGCCTCCAGCTGTTTGCTTAGAAATTCTAGGGACAATTAGGAGGCCTGCGTCTTGTGACCGTAGCGTATGTGTAGGTATGTACGGCAGGACCAAATCAGAGAGATAGGTAGGAGCAAGCCCATGTAATGATTTGTAGGTTAGCAGTAAAACCTTGAAATCAGCCCTTGCTTTGACAGGAAGCCAGTGTAGAGAGGCTAGCACTGGAGTAATATGATAATTTTTTTTGGTTCTAGTCAGGATTCTAGCAGCCGTATTTAGCACTAACTGAAGTTTATTTAGTGCTTTATCCGGGTATGATATAGTAATAATACACTATGATATAGTAATAAAACAGTGTGATATAGTACTGCCTGCCTCTGCCTCTGCCCCTGCCTCTGCCCCTGCCCCTGCCCCTGCCTCTGCCTCTGCCTCTGCCTCTGCCCCTGCCTCTGCCTCTGCCCCTGCCCCTGCCCCTGCCCCTGCCCCTGCCCCTGCCCCTGCCCCTGCCCCTGTCCCTGCCCCTGCCCCTGCCCCTGCCTCTGCCCCTGCCCCTGCCTCTGCCTCTGCCTCTGCCCCTGTCTCTGCCCCTGCCTCTGCATCTGCCCCTGCCCCTGCCTCTGCCCCTGACACTGTCTCTGCCTCTGCCTCTTCCTCTTCCTTTTCCCCTGCCCCTGACACTGCCTCTGCCTCTGCCTATGCCTCTTCTTCTTCCCCTGCCCCTGACACTGCCTCTGCCTTTGCCTCTGCCTCTGCCTCTGCCCCTGCCTCTGCCTCTGCCTCTTCCTTTTCCCCTGCCCCTGACACTGCCTCTGCCTCTGCCTCTTCCTCTTCCCCTGCCCCTGACACTGCCTCTGCCCCTGCCTCTTCCTCTTCCCCTGCCCCTGACACTGCCTCTGCCTCTGCCTCTTCCTCTTCCCCTGCCCCTGACACTGCCTCTGCCTCTGCCTCTTCCTCTTCCCCTGCCCCTGACACTGCCTCTGCCTCTGCCTCTTCCTCTTCCCCTGCCCCTGACACTGCCTCTGCCTTTGCCTCTGCCCCTGCCCCTGCCTCTGCCTCTGCCTCTGCCCCTGCCTCTGCCTCTGCCTCTGCCTCTGTCTCTGTCTCTGTCTCTGCCTCTGCCTCTGCCCCTGCCCCTGCCCCTGCCCCTGCCCCTGCCCCTGCCCCTGCCCCTGTCCCTGCCCCTGCCCCTGCCCCTGCCTCTGCCCCTGCCCCTGCCTCTGCCTCTGCCTCTGCCCCTGTCTCTGCCCCTGCCTCTGCATCTGCCCCTGCCCCTGCCTCTGCCCCTGACACTGTCTCTGCCTCTTCCTCTTCCTTTTCCCCTGCCCCTGACACTGCCTCTGCCTCTGCCTATGCCTCTTCTTCTTCCCCTGCCCCTGACACTGCCTCTGCCTTTGCCTCTGCCTCTGCCTCTGCCCCTGCCTCTGCCTCTGCCTCTGCCTCTTCCTTTTCCCCTGCCCCTGACACTGCCTCTGCCTCTGCCTCTTCCTCTTCCCCTGCCCCTGACACTGCCTCTGCCTCTGCCTCTTCCTCTTCCCCTGCCCCTGACACTGCCTCTGCCTCTGCCTCTTCCTCTTCCCCTGCCCCTGACACTGCCTCTGCCTCTGCCTCTTCCTCTTCCCCTGCCCCTGACACTGCCTCTGCCTCTGCCTCTTCCTCTTCCCCTGCCCCTGACACTGCCTCTGCCTTTGCCTCTGCCTCTGCCTCTGCCTCTGCCCCTGCCTCTGCCCCTGCCTCTGCCTCTGCCCCTGCCTCTTTTTCTCTTTCCCGATGTTCCGGCCAAGTGTTTCTAAAAATTCTGTTCAGTGAGAAGCTACAATTTCAGGGGTTTAATCCTGCTGTTTATCCTTGCAATGTGTGTGTGTGCGTGTGTGTGTGTGTGTGTGCGTGTGTGTGTGTGTGTGTGTGTGTGTGTGTTGTGGATTATTTATTTGATTGATGTTATTCTGCTTCTAGTTCTGTTGACACACACACACACACACACACACACACACACACACACACACACACACACACACACACACACACACACACACACACACACACACACACACACACACACACACACACAGTCAGATTAATATACATAGACCCTGCATGCTGCCTGACAAGATGTGGACCAACATTTCTGGAAGGATCCCAATCCAGCGCATCTGAGAATTTAGTGTGTGTGTGTTTATGTGTGTGTGTGTGTGTGTGTGTGTGTGTGTGTGTGTGTGTGTGGTTGATATGAGTTCATCATCATTTTCCAGTGGATGTCTCCCGCTTCTCGTTTTAGCCTCATCAGCCTTTTGGCTTTACAGTCAAGATCAGAGGCTTCGGTGTTAAATGGAGAAGGGGGGTCCTTGAACTGCGTGAGCGAGTGTGAAATCCTCCCCCTACCCCACATCACCCCCATCCTCCTCCCTCACATCACCCCCATCCTCCTCCTCCTCCTCCCCTTACCCCACATCACCCCCATCCTCCTCCCCTTACCCCACATCACCCCCATCCTCCTCCCCCCACATCACCCCCATCCTCCTCCCCCTACCTCACACCACCCCCATCCTCCTCCCTCACATCACCCCCATCCTCCTCCCCCTACCTCACATCACCCCCATCCTCCTCCCTCACATCACCCCATCCCCCTCCCCTTACACCACATCACCCCCATCCTCCTCCCCCTACCCCACATCACCCCCATCCTCCCCCACATCACCCCCATCCTCCTCCCCCCACATCACCCCCATCCTCCTCCCCCTACCTCACACCACCCCCATCCTCCTCCCTCACATCACCCCCATCCATCCTCCTCCCCCTACCTCACATCACCCCCATCCTCCTCCCTCACATCACCCCCATCCTCCTCCCTCACATCACCCCATCCCCTTACACCACATCACCCCCATCCTCCTCCCCCTACCCCACATCACCCCCATCCTCCTCCCCCACATCACCCCCATCCTCCTCCCCCACATCACCCCCATCCTCCTCCTCCTCCCCCACATCACCCCCATCCTCCTCACTGTGTGCGTGAGCGAGTGTGAAATGAAAACGTTCCTTCCAGATGGTGTGTGTGTTGGTGAGATACAACACTTCTGTTACACCATTCATACACTCCCTTTATGGTGAGATACAACACTTATGTTATACCATTCAAACACTCCCTTTATGGTGAGATACAACACTTCTGTTATACCATTCAGACACTCCCTTTATGGTGAGATACAACACTTCTGTTATACCATTCATACACTCCCTTTATGGTGAGATACAACACTTCTGTTATACCATTCAGACACTCCCTTTATGGTGAGATACAACACTTCTGTTATACCATTCATACACTCCCTTTATGGTGAGATACAACACTTCTGTTAGTCCATTCAGACACTCCCTTTATGGTGAGATACAACACTTCTGTTATACCATTCAAACACTCCCTTCATGGTGAGATACGACACTTCTGTTATACCATTCATACACTCCCTTTATGGTGAGATACGACACTTCTGTTATACCATTCATACACTCCCTTTATGGTGAGATACAACACTTGTTATACCATTCATACACTCCCTTTATGGTGAGATACAACACTTCTGTTATACCATTCATACACTCCCTTTATGGTGAGATACAACACTTCTGTTAGTCCATTCAGACACTCCCTTTATGGTGAGATACAACACTTCTGTTATACCATTCATACACTCCCTTTATGGTGAGATACAACACTTCTGTTATACCATTCATACACTCCCTTTATGCGTGTTTGAATGACAGACAGACAGACAGACAGACAGACAGACAGACAGACAGACAGACAGACAAGAAAGCCCACTACGACCTCTGACGAGACATCAAACACGCAAAAGGACAATATAGCAGGAAGGAGGAATCCTATTCCACCGGCTCCGACGCTCGTCGTGTGTTGCAGGGCTTACAGACAATACGGGATTACAAAGGGAAGCACCTCCCTACTGCCCAGCCGTGAAATGCCTAGTGATACACAACTCCCAAACAAGCTAAATGCCTTTTATGCTCGCTTCGAGGAAAACAACACAGAGTCCTGCATGAAAGCCCCTATTTTTCCGCAGAACATTCTACATGGAACCCAAAAGGGTTCTACCTGGAACCCTAAAGAACTATTCACCCTCTGAATGGTACACATACACGGGTGTTTCTCAATGTGCACACTACCGTTCTCTACACACTCCAAGTGTATTCTCCGAGGACGTTCTCTTGGGTTATGTTCTCATGAGGAGAGAGTGTGGAGAACACATAAAATATTACATTTAAAAAGCACTAGCACCACCCCTACTGCACTCCCTCCCTACTGCACTCCCTCCCCCTACTGCACTCCCTCCCTACTGCACTCCCCCACTCTACTGCACCCCCCCCTCTGCTCACCCCCCCCCCCCCTCTACTGCACTCCCCCCCTACTGCACCCCCCCCCCTACTGCACTCCCTCCCTACTGCACCCCCCCCCCCCCCCCTGTGGTTGCGTCTTATCTGTTGAAGCTTGTATCAATGCACGCTCTCAAGAAGTGCTCCGTTTCACATACTTTGACTTGGAATCGTACTCCCGACCCTCCCGACCCTCCCGACCCTCCCGTGCTCGGAGCACTGCGGTATGCATTTTAAGAAACAATCCAGGTCCCAACTGTGTTTGATATGATGTGGAAGATGCCTCTTCTTAATGACATAATGACATCACAATACCCCATAATGACATCACAATACCCCATAATGACATCACAATACCCCAACTGTCTCGAGGCTTTAAAAAATCCTTCTTTAACCCGTCTCCTCCCCTTTCATCTACACTGATATGAAATGGATTTAACAGGTGACATCAATAAGGGATCATAGCTTTCACCTGGTCAGTCTTATGTCATGGAAAGAGCAGGTGTTCCTAATGTTTTGTCCACTCAATGCATATCTGGGCCCTTTCCTGAATGAAAAGGCACTTGACATGATGCGTCTGTATGGCATTCAGGTACCAACAACCTCCCTGTGTAACGGTTGTCGTCTGGAGATAGAGAGGAGGACCAAGGTGCAGCGTGGTAAGTGTCCATATTTTAAATATTCTAATGAACACTGAAAACAAAACAATAAACAACCAACGAACAGTCCTGTAAGGTGCAACACAACACTAAACAGAAAATAACCACCCACAAAACACAAAGGAAAACAGGCTACCTGAATATGATTCTCAATCAGGGACAACGATTGACAGCTGCCTCTGATTGAGAACCATACCAGGCCAAACACAGAAATAGAAAATCATAGACAAACTAACACAGACAAACCCACCCAACTCACGCCCTGACCATACCAAAACAAAAGACAAAACAAAGGAACTAAGGTCAGAACGTGACCCCCTGGTCTCTTTCCATTGGACCCTTCAATGCATCCTGATCTGTAAGGTTGGCAGCATCATGTTGGAGGCTTTTCCACTGCTTTATACAGACATCTCTGTCCCAAAAAAAAAAAAAAAAAAAAGAGTACCTCAATTATTCAAGGTTTTAAATGTTGTTACTGCAACAGGGATGGCGCACACAGATGTTTCGGCTTTACAGCGTTCTTCAGTGTGCAGGTGCACATTTTGTTTAAAATTCAAAACAGCATTTGTAAAAAGAACAGCAGATGAGTAGCAGGTGGTTCTAATCAGGTTATATGGCTTTTCTGGGCCACCTGTTTACAAATGAGTCCCAAAGAGATAGAGAATTATAGGGTTGCGAAGGGCCAACAACTCACAGAATCAATCGTCGCAGATGTCCGCTCACCTAAACACATCACATCAATTCGTGAGATAGCTCACCGCGAAGGACGTCAGGCAAAAGACGGTCACAAATATTTGGGGCCAACTCATAAAGGATATGTAAAATCGTGATATGGACAGTGTTCTTGTATAACAGTCTACATGTGGCTTATAGGAAGGAGGTGAAATACAGAGGTGGAAAAAGAACTCAATTGTCGTACTTTTAGTAAAAGTACAAAAGTAAACAAATGCAATGCATTAAATTCCTGATATTTAGCAACAAACACGGTAATCCTTTTGTGTTACTTTTTACTGACAGTCAGGGGAACACTCCAACACTCCAACACTCCAACACTCCAACACTCCAACACTCCAACACTCCAACACTCCAACACTCCAACACTCCAACACTCCAACACTCCAACACTCCAACACTCCAACACTCCAACACTCCAACACTCTAAAGTGCCTGGCAACTGGCAAGGTTGACGTCTAAATTGGAGAGAAATTCAGACCTGCAAAAAAAAAAAAAAAAAATGTCAAGGTAAAGTAACGAATGAGGCTCTGCTCTATTTTGGCTGCTTTAAAAGCCTTCTTACGTTCAAGTCCTGAGTCAACGTCTACCACATATGAATATTCATGAGTTGTAATAGCTGTAGGCTAATGTTCTTTTTTTCTGTATGACCTTATTGTTACTGGTGGAGGTCATTTCATTCAGGTTCCAAACAGTGGGGGACGCATTTAGATGTAACACCCACCTGTCTCTGTGCGGTACGGAAGACCCTCTGGTCGGTTAATGGGGAATGTAATGCAGACGGACAGGAAGCTGTTTGCCTAGCCGTTAGCATGTTGCTATTATTAGCTTCCACTACCTGTCTGGTCTTTTGTTTTGTCCACAGCCGATATACAGTCAGTGATAAAAAGCTAGCAGTTAAACATAGATATAGCTAGCGGTAGAATGTTACTACTGTGCAGTAAAATATAGATATAGCTAGCAGTAGAATGTTACTACTGTGCAGTAAAACATAGATATAGCTAGCGGTAGAATGTTACTACTGTGCAGTAAAATATAGATATAGCTAGCAGTAGAATGTTACTACTGTGTAGTAAAACATAGATATAGCTAGCGGTAGAATGTTACTACTGTGCAGTAAAATATAGATATAGCTAGCAGTAGAATGTTACTACTGTGCAGTAAAATATAGATATAGCTAGCAGTAGAATGTTACTACTGTGTAGTAAAACATAGATATAGCTAGCAGTAGAATGTTACTACTGTGCAGTAAAATATAGATATAGCTAGCGGTAGAATGTTACTACTGTGCAGTAAAATATAGATATAGCTAGCGGTAGAATGTTACTACTGTGCAGTTAAACATAGATATAGCTAGCAGTAGAATGTTACTACTGTGTAGTAAAACATAGATATAGCTAGCGGTAGAATGTTACTACTGTGCAGTAAAATATAGATATAGCTAGCGGTAGAATGTTACTACTGTGCAGTAAAATATAGATATAGCTAGCAGTAGAATGTTACTACTGTGCAGTAAAACATAGATATAGCTAGCGGTAGAATGTTACTACTGTGCAGTTAAACATAGCTATAGATAGCGGTACAATGTTACTACTGTGCAGTTAAACATAGATATAGCTAGCGGTAGAATGTTACTACTGTGCAGTAAAACATAGATATAGCTAGCGGTAGAATGTTACTACTGTGCAGTTAAACATAGATATAGCTAGCGGTAGAATGTTACTACTGTGCAGTTAAACATAGATATAGCTAGTGGTAGAATGTTACTACTGTGCAGTTAAACATAGATATAGATAGTGTATAGTGGTAGACTGTTACTGTCGTGGGTCCTGCAGGAGATTTATCATTCATTATTTCTCTCTCCGCCCTGCTGGTGGTAATGACTTTATCAGATCTGGCATGGTGGGGAGGAAATGGGCATTACGGCAGGGTGTGTGTTTGGAGGGGGGATAATGTGTTGGAGGGGGGATAGTGTGTGTGTTTGGAGGGGGGATAGTGTGTTGGAGGGGGGACAGTGTGTTGGAGGGGGGATAGTGTGTGGGAGGGGGGATAATGTGTTGGAGGGGGGATAGTGTGTTGGAGGGGGGATAGTGTGTTGGAGGGGGGATAGTGTGTGTGTTGGAGGGGGGATAGTGTGTGTGTTGGAGGGGGGATAGTGTGTGTGTTGGAGGGGGGATAGTGTGTGTGTTGGAGGGGGGATAGTGTGTGTGTGGGAGGGGGGATAGTGTGTGTGTTTGGAGGGGGGATAGTGTGTTGGAGGGGGGACAGTGTGTTGGAGGGGGGATAGTGTGTGGGAGGGGGGATAATGTGTTGGAGGGGGGATAGTGTGTTGGAGGGGGGATAGTGTGTTGGAGGGGGGATAGTGTGTGTGTTGGAGGGGGGATAGTGTGTGTGTTGGAGGGGGGATAGTGTGTGTGTTGGAGGGGGGATAGTGTGTGTGTTGGAGGGGGGATAGTGTGTGTGTGGGAGGGGGGATAGTGTGTGTTGGAGGGGGGATAGTGTGTTGGAGGGGGGATAGTGTGTGTTGGAGGGGGGATAGTGTGTTGGAGGGGGGATAGTGTGTGTGTTGGAGGGGGGATAGTGTGTGTTGGAGGGGGGATAGTGTGTGTGTGGGAGGGGGGATAGTGTGTGTTGGAGGGGGGATAGTGTGTGTGGGAGGGGGGATAGTGTGTGTGTAGGAGGGGGGATAGTGTGTTGGAGGGGGGATAGTGTGTTGGAGGGGGATAGTGTGTGTGTAGGGGGGGGATAGTGTGTTGGAGGGGGGATAGTGTGTGTGCGGGAGGGGGGATAGTGTGTGTGTTGGAGGGGGGATACTGTGTGTGTTGGAGGGGGGATAGTGTGTGTGTGGGAGGGGGGATAGTGTGTGTTGGAGGGGGGATAGTGTGTGTGTTGGAGGGGGGATAGTGTGTGTGTTGGAGGGGGGATAGTGTGTGTGTGGGAGGGGGGATAGTGTGTGTTGGAGGGGGGATAGTGTGTGTGGGAGGGGGGATAGTGTGTTGGAGGGGGGATAGTGTGTTGGAGGGGGATAGTGTGTGTGTAGGGGGGGGGATAGTGTGTTGGAGGGGGGATATTGTGTGGGAGGGGGGATAGTGTGTGTGGGAGGGGGGATAGTGTGTTGGAGGGGGGATAGTGTGTTTGGGAGGGGGGATAGTGTGTTGGAGGGGGGATAGTGTGTGTGTTGGAGGGGGGATAGTGTGTTGGAGGGGGAATAGTGTGTGTGGGAGGGGGGATAGTGTGTTGGAGGGGTGATAGTGTGTGTTGGAGGGGGGATAGTGTGTTGGAGGGGTGATAGTGTGTGTGGGAGGGGGGATAGTTTGTTGGAGGGGGGATAGTGTCTGTGTGGGAGGGGGGATAGTGTGTTTTAGGGGGATAGTTTGTGTGTTGGAGGGGGGATAGTGTGTTGGAGGGGGAATAGTGTGTGTGGGGGGGGGATAGTGTGTTGGAGGGGGATAGTGTGTGTTGGAGGGGGGGATAGTGTGTGTTGGAGGGGGGGATAGTGTGTGTTGGAGGGGGAATAGTGTGTTTGAGGGGGGATAGTGTGTGTGTGGGAGGAGTGATAGTGTGTTGGAGGGGGGATAGTGTGTGTGTTGGAGGGGGGATAGTGTGTGTGTAGGAGGGGGGATAGTGTGTTTGGAGGGGGGATAGTGTGTGTGTAGGAGGAGGGATAGTGTGTTTGGAGGGGGGATAGTGTGTGTGTAGGAGGGGGGATAGTGTGTGTGTAGGAGGGGTGATAGTGTGTTGGAGGGGGGATAGTGAGTGTGTGGCAGGGGGGATAGTGTGTGTGGTGGAGTGGGGATACTGTGTGTGTGGGAGGGGGGATAGTGTGTGTGTGGGAGGGGGGATAGTGTGTGTTGGAGGGGGGATAGTGTGTGTGTTGGAGGGGGGATAGTGTGTGTGTTGGAGGGGGGATAGTGTGTGTGTTGGAGGGGGGATAGTGTGTTGGAGGGGGATAGTGTGTGTGTTGGAGGGGGGATAGTGTGTGTGTTGGAGGGGGGATGGTGTGTGTTGGAGGGGGGATAGTGTGTGTTTAGGAGGGGGGATAGTGTGTGTGTTGGAGGGGGGATAGTGTGTTGGAGGGGGGATAGTGTGTGTGTTGGAGGGGGGATAGTGTGTGTGTTGGAGGGGGGATAGTGTGTTGGAGGGGGGATAGTGTGTTGGAGGGGGGATAGTGTGTTGGAGGGGGGATAGTGTGTTGGAGGGGGGATAGTGTGTGTGTTGGAGGGGGGATAGTGTGTGTGTTGGAGGGGGGATAGTGTGTGTGTTGGAGGGGGATAGTGTGTGTGTTGGAGGGGGGATAGTGTGTGTTGGAGGGGGGATAGTGTGTTGGAGGGGGGATAGTGTGTGTGTTGGAGGGGGGATGGTGTGTGTTGGAGGGGGGATAGTGTGTGTTTAGGAGGGGGGGTAGTGTGTGTAGGAGGGGGGATAGTGTGTTGGAGGGGGGATAGTGTGTTGGAGGGGGATAGTGTGTTGGAGGGGGGATAGTGTGTTTGGAGGGGGGATAGTGTGTGTGTTGGAGGGGGGATAGTGTGTGTTGGAGGGGGGATAGTGTGTTGGAGGGGGGATAGTGTGTTGGAGGGGGGATAGTGTGTTGGAGGGGGGATAGTGTGTGTGTGGGAGGGGGGATAGTGTGTGGTCAGGGGGTCAGGGTGTGGGCAGGGGGATAGTGTGTGTGTGTGTGTGTGTGTGTGTGTGTGTGTGTGTGTGTGTGTGTGTGTGTGTGTGTGTGTGTGGGCGGGTCAGTAGTTTGTGTTTCTGATGTGTATCTGCCTTCTATGTTATTTGTAAGGCGAAGCAGCAGAATGGAAATGTAACCTGAGGAAACGTTGTAATATTAATGTCAACAACAGCCTATACCCTCACACACCAAATACCTGCCCCTCACACACCAAATACCTGCCCCTCACACACCATATACCTGCCCCTCACACACCATATACCTGCCCCTCACACACCATATACCTGCCCCTCACACACCATATACCTGCCCCTCACACACCATATACCTGCCCCTCACACACCATATACCTGCCCCTCACACACCAAATACCTGGCCTCCTGCTGATAAGACATGGATACACACACACACACACACACACACACACACACACACACACACAACACACACATAGTGTGTGTTGGAGGGGGGATAGTGTGTGTGTTGGAGGGGGGATAGTGTGTGTGTTGGAGGGGGGATAGTGTGTGTGTTGGAGGGGGGATAGTGTGTTGGAGGGGGATAGTGTGTGTGTTGGAGGGGGGATAGTGTGTGTGTTGGAGGGGGGATGGTGTGTGTTGGAGGGGGGATAGTGTGTGTTTAGGAGGGGGGATAGTGTGTGTGTTGGAGGGGGGATAGTGTGTTGGAGGGGGGATAGTGTGTGTGTTGGAGGGGGGATAGTGTGTGTGTTGGAGGGGGGATAGTGTGTTGGAGGGGGGATAGTGTGTTGGAGGGGGGATAGTGTGTGTGTTGGAGGGGGGATAGTGTGTTGGAGGGGGGATAGTGTGTTGGAGGGGGGATAGTGTGTGTGTTGGAGGGGGGATAGTGTGTGTGTTGGAGGGGGGATAGTGTGTTGGAGGGGGGATAGTGTGTTGGAGGGGGGATAGTGTGTGTGTTGGAGGGGGGATAGTGTGTGTGTTGGAGGGGGGATAGTGTGTGTGTTGGAGGGGGATAGTGTGTGTGTTGGAGGGGGGATAGTGTGTGTTGGAGGGGGGATAGTGTGTTGGAGGGGGGATAGTGTGTGTGTTGGAGGGGGGATGGTGTGTGTTGGAGGGGGGATAGTGTGTGTTTAGGAGGGGGGGTAGTGTGTGTAGGAGGGGGGATAGTGTGTTGGAGGGGGGATAGTGTGTTGGAGGGGGATAGTGTGTTGGAGGGGGGATAGTGTGTTTGGAGGGGGGATAGTGTGTGTGTTGGAGGGGGGATAGTGTGTGTTGGAGGGGGGATAGTGTGTTGGAGGGGGGATAGTGTGTTGGAGGGGGGATAGTGTGTTGGAGGGGGGATAGTGTGTGTGTGGGAGGGGGGATAGTGTGTGGTCAGGGGGTCAGGGTGTGGGCAGGGGGATAGTGTGTGTGTGTGTGTGTGTGTGTGTGTGTGTGTGTGTGTGTGTGTGTGTGTGTGTGTGGGCGGGTCAGTAGTTTGTGTTTCTGATGTGTATCTGCCTTCTATGTTATTTGTAAGGCGAAGCAGCAGAATGGAAATGTAACCTGAGGAAACGTTGTAATATTAATGTCAACAACAGCCTATACCCTCACACACCAAATACCTGCCCCTCACACACCAAATACCTGCCCCTCACACACCATATACCTGCCCCTCACACACCATATACCTGCCCCTCACACACCATATACCTGCCCCTCACACACCATATACCTGCCCCTCACACACCATATACCTGCCCCTCACACACCATATACCTGCCCCTCACACACCAAATACCTGGCCTCCTGCTGATAAGACATGGATACACACACACACACACACACACACACACACACACACACACACACAACACACACAACACACACAGAAACACACACACGCACACACACACACACACACACACACACACACACACACACACACACACACACACACGGTAATAAAGTAAAGGGAGAAATAAGATAAGATCAACAGGTGCTCATCTATTGTCCTCAGAGTAGGGGCCCATTCTATTTCAGTTGGAGACTAAGAGTGTGTGTGTGTGTATTTCAGGTGTGTATGTCAGTCTACCTGGACTGAGCATCTTGTGTAACACAAACATGCAAGCTATAGGGTTGTGTCTAGGTTAGATTACTCGTTGGTTATTACTGCACTGTCGGAAGTAGAAGCACAA